>NW_009602008.1:0-88222 GCF_000690535.1 Cariama cristata | reverse complement strand
GCTCTTCCTGCCTTCACAGGAAAATGCCATCCGGAGAAGTACTTCCTCCGCTCCCGTCGTTACAGAGGGTGCATCATCTCTTTTCGTCCATATGAGAGAAGACATAAGGTGTTCTTTCACTCTTTTTTTTTTTTTTTTTCCTTCTTTTCTCCCCTCAGGGGTTTCAATTTTAAGTAATGGCAGCGAAACTGTTACACAAACATCAGCCTTTATGACTTACCAGGACCCCGCAAAATTCTTTATCTTGCTAATTTTCCTGACTTACTGCAACAAACTTCTGTAATGAACACAGAGTACATTTATTTGTTGTTTATTCTTTCTCTAATGAAGTTGAGATTTTTAGATAGACTATGTAAAGTAACCTTTTATTAACATTACATCCTGTAGTGATGGTAGATATGAGTGTTCTGTTCCCCTGACTGATGCAGAAAAATGCTTGAAGAATAAGCAGTGTTTTTTAGTGGTCTTCCTTTTTCTTCTTTTTTTCCCTTTTTCATTTGTAATTTAATTCTAAAATGCAGGGTTAGTTAGTGACTTAAAGAGGCTTTTTTAAAATTTTAGTTTGTGAACTGCCTGTCTGACAGGCCATCTGTTTCCCAGTCCCCTTTAAGAATGCTGACTTTGGATGCATCCTGTCTAGTTTCTGTGCTGGGAGACAGACTTTTAATATTAAGAAGTGAGTTTCTAGATATGATGACCTGAAACGTCCGTGTATTAAGAGTCATCAGTTTGACTAATGGCACACCATGGCTACAGATCATCCTAAGCACCTCTTCAAAGTGTCATTTTTCCAGCTCAGTTGATTTCTGACATATCTCACTTTATCAGCCATTGAAGTGGAAATTTCATCACTCTTTTATGCCTTTTGAGTTTTTCTTTGTATTTGTTTGTAATAGGTTTTATGGGTGATTAGTTGTGTGAATTGTGAGTATTTTTTGTGGACAGGAGACTTTCTTAATTTCTGCATATTGCACTTAGGCTTTTTAAGCTACCTGTTACATATATCAGCTGAATTTGCTTTGTTCTTTTGCTATTAAGAGGCATACAAGTACTATACCTACTGCAAATTGTAACTAATATAATATTTACATTAGCAAACAATTACAGATTAAAAGGAAATGATGATTAAATCAAAATAATGACCCTTGCGGTAATGTATCTATTCAGCAGCACTACGTTCAGCAACTGTTGTCAATGCTGAGAACAGGCGCCGTCTTGACTCACAGCCTGCAAAATCCTCTGCTGTTATTTCAAACAGAAGTTCAAGCCTGCCTTTTCTCCCAGAAGTCTTAGGATTCTTTTACTGCCTGCATTCATGAAAGGAAATTTGTTCCCCATCTAAGCAAGCGTTCAGACTGTGCTTGTGTTAAGGGATCAGTGTGGAAGGATCAGTGATTCCGAATTCTTAATAATGGTAATGAGTAATAAAAATAATAGTAATTCAATAATAATAATGCAGGCTTTTGAATGCAGCTGGGAACGCTATCGTTCTTAGGAATGCCTAAATTGTTAGATTTAGGTGTTGGGAGGGAAGGTTGTGGTATGTAACATGTAAGTTCCTTCCCTGACTGAGTTTTGCTGGCCTTGGGCAGGGAAGAAGGGCTTTGCTCTGAGCAGCATGCTGCTTTCCTTGGTGTTCCTTCTGCTTGTGAGACTGAGTAGGAGAGGTCTTGGTCTTCTTCATAACAGTATTTCGTACTCTGTTACTGTTCTTCTGTAACAAAGAAATCTGTAAGTTTTGTCCTCTCATTTTTGAAACCTTTTCTATCCCAGCACTGTATGTATTACAATAATGACTCCTGTTATTCTCAGAACTAGTTCCATTTTTGCTTTATATGTTTTGAGATGTCTAAAATGGATGCACACATTGAAAGGGAATGTAATACACACTCTAGCAGATCTATAAATGGACCCAAGCAGTGACATAATCTTTTCTATACAATTATCTCTTCATTTTGGGAACAAACATCTTTTATTTCATACCTTTTTACTACTTTGCGCCTATGTAGCTTTTTAGATATCAAAGGGCATAAAATACTGAGGTATATTTAGATTTCTTAATCAATTACCTTGGTGTTCACTGGATGAGGTTTAATGCTGGAAGAAGGTTCCCCAAGTGAGAGATGGGGAGGGAGCACCGTGTACGTCAGGCAGGATTGCCATCCTGTTGCCCAACTGTAATAACCCTTTGGGGAACTCGGAGTTGAAGCTACTGAATTAAATGCAATAATTTTCTGTAACAGTTTAAAAGGCCTGCAGGCATGCTACAGTTGTAGCTGGTGTTTTAGATAACACTCTGTAGCATGACCCTAAAGCCTCGTTTACATCTTGGCAATTAAAATATATACTATATTTTATGTCTGTTGTACTTTTCCTATATTGCAGCGTAGGGCTTTAGCGTTGAGGCTTTTTATTGTAAGAAAGGTAAGAAACTGTTTTTTTCTTTTTCACTACAGTGACTTTATTTCACATTGCAATAGGTGATTAAGAGGAACTGCTGAAAGGCTGTCCTGGGGAATTTTAAATACAGTGTAAACCTTCTACCACTGCATCTGTCAGCTTTGTTTGTATCTGAGACTTCAGTCATCAAATCTCCCATGGTAGCTTTGACACTTGTGTGTGAATATGCCTTGTACCCTGTTACGGTGTTTACGCTTGGACTTTCTACAACACTTACAGTAAAAGAAAGAATTTTGGTAATTTACTTGTTTTAATTATTATTTGTACGTACCTTATCTGACTTGGTAATTAAATATTGTGCTAAACGTGCTGACAATGGCAGAGGTCTTCAAAGTAGCTTGGCACATAAGGGAATGAGCTCTGTGGTCCCAGTGACCTGGTCACGTACAAGAAATGCTTCTCTGGTTCTCCTGCTTCCCTTCTAAATTAAGTTAAAAGAAATATGTTCATATTAGTTTAATAATGGACATCTCTTCTTTACAGTTTTGAATGGTTTTTAAAATTTGGAGTGACACTGGGAAAGTGCAGTCCGACTGAGGCAGCAATCAGCTAAGCTGTGTACACAAATGGGATGGGCATGACTATATAAGAGGTGACATGTCAGCCTGGTGATTAGTGTACGCTCTCCTGTTTAATCCAGCCAGGAGCTTGTAACATTGGACAGATCACTGAAAAGGTCACGGGAGATCCCAATGCTCAGTGACACAGATGAGCATCCTCAGTTTTTATCCTTTGAAAAGCAGTAGACAGAACCTTGAAGTAATGGCATGCACCAGCAAAATCTTCTTTTGATTTTCTTCAGTATATGCAGGCCGTTTCACCTTAGCAGTGTAATACAACATGTAACAGTATTTAGCCCGTCTGTTTTGACATCCTTTTGTGAGTGGGTGAGTTAGTAGCTCAATAGCTTTGTAAATACTGCTCTATGAAAATTCTTTCATTTAGTTGGAGTGAAGCTATTCGATGGACCATAAATATTGACATATGGGCAAAGATTACTTGCAGATGAAAGCAAGTGTTTTTGTAACATGTCACAAAAGATATTTAATTTTATTTGGTTTAAAATCTTAATCTGATTTGTCAAATCTCTGTGTTCCCTTGAGTTTGTATTGTACTCATTACCAGTATTTTGTCTGAGCTTCTCTAAGGCGTAGTAAAAGAAAGCTAGGCAGTGCATTTGGGTAACTGGCCCTAGGATGCAGCTTTTATGCTGTAGGAAATAGAGGAGAGGAAAAAATGAAATACGTTCCAATTGGTGCAACAGTGATTCATTTAAATCTGAGGATTTGAGTGGGAAAACTTATTAATATTTTAACTACAGTGATCTTTGTAAGAAAGGAGCTGAGCAGATGCAGTAACTGATGGTTTGGGTTTTTTTTTCTTAAAATGTTTTTCTCAATAGTTGAAAATATTTCTCTAAAGTTGGGGGGCGGGGAGGGTGGGATTCATGATGGGACAAGTAAGTCCTGCACAGTCCTGAAACTGTAAAACATCCCACTGCAGTAATAAGACTTATGGTTCAGATCTTGTAAAGCCATCTGCAAGTCTTCCTTTGTTTGACTTGTCATTGCTGGCTTACTATTTAAACAATAACACTCATAACGAGTTCTGTATTCTGCAAATATGTTTGTGTTCTGTCTTTCTCTTTGTGTTCTGATGGTGGTAGAGAACATTTATTTGTAGACAGATCTTTAAGATAGCTTTTATTCTGTCTCCTTCTTTCACATCTGTGTATTAATTCACTGACGAGATAATTTCAAAGACATGAGCCTGAGGATGTTAAGTGTTTCTTAAAACTTGCTAAGAGATACTATTAATTTTTAAAGTTAAAGGTTACTGAAGGTAAAAAGTGTTTTGTATAATGCCAGATTCAAAAAGATCAGGTTCTCAAAACTTACAGGTGCTGCATTTTTTTTTGTTCCATAAATGCCCAGAAAAAATCCACTGGTCTTCATTATTGTGGCAGTGTAATGACTGTTAAAGGATCTCCATAATGTGGTGCTATTAAACAGCTTGTGTTTTTTTAACCTTTTCATTCTTTGCCTGGAGAGGCAATAGATAACCCAGAAAACTGCCTTTTGAAGTTTTATTGAATACATTGACTTCCGTGGGAAGCAGATCAGTACTTCCTCATGCTACAGCGTAGATAAATCTTTGAGGATTTTATCTTGGTATAGTAACAAAGTATTCTGCAAAGAAGGGTTTGAGGGTGTTTTTTGTTTTGGTTTTGTGTTTTTGTTTGGGTTTTTTTCCCATTTTAAAGGAGCTTGGAAACTTGGGAAAAAAAAAATCAAAATTATTTCATCTTTGATGATGAATAATGTATGTCAGTTTTCCCATGGCACAATTTAGAGACATTAGGAATTAGTGGCTCTTTAAAGTCTAGAAACGCTTAGATGAAAGGGGAGATATGCTTTCACATGAAGTCTTTGCACTATAAAAGAATAACTTTCTGTATCTGTTAATAATGATTTTTAAAATCATGATTCAGTTTAGTGTTAAACTTTGTGTTTTATTATAAAATGTCTGGAAAATTGTTTTTACATGGAAAGAAGTTGCATTCATTAGTCAGTCAAATATTTTAAAATCTGAGTGTTTCATATAAATTAGAGATGTGCTGCACGGGCATGCAGACATTCAAATAGTCATAAATTTAATAAACTGTTCTGTTAAATTTTTTTCTGATCGTGTACAAATATTTCAGTTTCTTTTTGACCACTTAACGTTTGAAAATACAAAAAGTATACAGAAGTGTTTGCTTGAATAGAAGGCTTTGTAGCTTTGTCTTTTAGTCTAAATTGAGATTCGCACAGGTCAAGAAATGGAAGAGCTTTTCAGAGAATTTGAAAACAGAATGATAAAAGACTGGCTGCCATTCACCAACTTTAATTAAGGTTCTGTAGTAAATTAAATATTCTCTAAAATATTTTCAGGAGTGATACCTAATTAGTTTGATATTAAA
Source organism: Cariama cristata (assembly GCF_000690535.1). NCBI lineage: Eukaryota > Metazoa > Chordata > Aves > Cariamiformes > Cariamidae > Cariama > Cariama cristata. The sequence goes on along the minus strand of NW_009602008.1, from coordinate 82,800 downwards.
TGTTTAAAATTAAATAGGTGAAGAGTTCTAAAGCAACCTTGGTTTTGCTGAACAGAGTGCAAATGGAGTTGGCTGTAGCTTTGTGATATGTGCTGTAAATTGTCATTTTAATTCTACGTCACAAAGGACTTGACTGATAGTACTTGGTAGAATAATCAGTTGTGGTATTTAAGTACTTTAAACTGAGAGGAGAACCCGGGAAATAGTTCTTGAGACAAAGGAGAGAACTCTAATATTAAAGGTGTTAAACAAGAAATATCAAGACCTCAGCTAACAGGTGCAGTTGCAAAGTATTAAAATCATCTGAACTGTTCTTCATTTAGATGTTTTGTCAGCTATTTAAAGATACAAATTATATTCTTTAGTTTATTTATCTTCAAAGAACAAAAGCAAAATTTCCAAACTGTTTCTTAGTCTGTCAGAAATGTAGATATTTTGGTTAAGTGTTCAGGACCCAAGTAATGAAACTGAGAAGCCTTGTTTTGAAAAGTAAGTGGAATGAAACAGTAAAGAAAATGAAATGGTAAGAGAAATAAGATTCTTACTGTAATATTCCTTAAAAACTTGAGGGAAGGAAAAACTGTTTCTGACTGTCACTTACAAATCAAATAGTTACGTGCTTTCTAGCACAAGTTATATAGAATATACTGCCTTGGAGAAGTCTTCCTGCACGTCACCTATGATGTTTTTGTAGCTTACTGTGAAATTACGTGTATATGTTCTTGATGAGAACAGTTTTCTTAGAATAGAAACAACAATAAAAAGTTTTAGAAGTCTGTATATAAAAAACAGACATTACAAACCAAAGTTTCTGACAAACAGAAGGAAGTCAGACTTGCCATTAAAGCATGCATTCTTCTTTGGGAAAAAAACAACTTACCTACAGGTAGACTTTGAGAGTAACACCTTCTTAAAGCTGAAAAGCTACGTTTTTTCTGCCCAGTTCTCAAACTGCTTTTCATCTTCTAATCTGTTGTATAAAAATGAGAGGTATTGTGTTGTCGTTCACAAAGATTTCTTTGCTAACGTTTTTGACCAGGGTGGCTCATGCATGAAAGTCTGGGAAGTCTTGCAGACGCTACAGAGCTGCATCTCACCCATAGTTGATCAGATCGTGCTTTCCCTTCCAGACAGGAAGCAATCGTAGCAATTAGAGAATATTGTAACACATCAGCAGTTGTCTTTCTAAATTTGTTACAGGTGAATGTAAGCTGAATGTAGAGAAGACTTCCAAATAAGCTGGACTGATGTGCACAGAGAAGGAATGAAGTATGGATGTGAAGGAACGTAGGCCTTATTGCTCCCTGACAAAGAGCAGACGGGACAAGGAGCGGCGCTATACAAATTCTTCCGCAGAAAATGAGGAGTGCAGAGTGCCTACGCAGAAGTCTTACAGCTCCAGTGAAACCTTGAAAGCTTTTGATCATGATTCCTCTAGGTTGCTGTATGGAAACCGGGTAAAAGATTTGGTCCACAGAGAAGCAGATGAGTATACCAGACAAGGTAGGCAAGATGTTTTAATCATAGTGTATAATTCGTTAGTACCAAGTAACAAGGCATTCTTGCTGCGGGAAGAGTATGTTAATTGTAACAGTTTCATCAGTTTTAGTAATACTCTACACACATAGTACACTTCACTCTTACCTCCCTAAATGTTTTACAAAGATTGGAAAGCATTGTGTACCATCTTTGCAATAACTAATATCTGATGCACAGGCAAGTTAAGTAAATGGCCCATGTTGGGCAATGGGTCAGTGACAACGTTGCAGACTCAAGTGTGAAGTATTCAGGCCTTACAGTTTAAAAGCTAGACCCCCAGCATAAATTCAACTCATTAACAGATTGCCCAAAAGTTTGCCACTCCAATGTACCTAAAATGTAAATAGCTTCAAAATGAATAAAAATAAACAAATGCAACTGTTCCAAGAAGGCCAAGCCCTATGAACAGGTTTGGGGAAACATAGTGTGTGTGGATGAGCGTATGAATAATACATTAGCTCAGTGCCTTTATCTTTTGGCTTGCAATGGCAGTAACAGAGCACTGTACAGTAAGTAAGGTAAACGAGTTCATGATTAATGCTTTTGGGTTTGTTGGGGGCGTTTTGTAGTGGATAGCTAGGATATCTAACCAGATGCTAGCAGGTTGCTAGAGCTCACTGTTGAATTCCTGAGTTTGGGACTGGAGAGACGTGAGAGAGATAAATATCCATGGAGATGCGCAAAACCTGACTGGATATGGTCCTGGGCAACTTGCTGTTAGCTGACCGTACTTGAGCAGAGGGTTTGAACCAGATGATCTCAAGAGGTCCCTTTTAGACCTCAGTGACTCTGGGAGATTGCACTTGGCTGCCGTTAAGGTCAAAACTGTAGTCTCTGGAATTGGCATTTCTACACTTCCACACCTAAACTACTTAATATAAGAAGGGGAAAAAAAGAGTAAATTTATGAAATGTGTGGAGTACTGCAGCCCAGCTATCTAAATGGATAAAGCTAGGCCAAGAGCTGTGTGAACCTATGCCTCAGTCTTTATAAAGCCATCGCCTCTTTTATGAGGAAACAAGAATAGATTTAAGGGTAGAAAAAGAAAGCTTCCTCTTTGTGAGGAAGTCCTTAGTTTTAATTTTAGAAATGTTTAAAAATATTTCCCCATTGGTGTTTTTTCTTTGTTCCAAGTAGAATAACTTTACATTAGAATTAGAGCTGGGCAGATGGTGTTGACTCTTTTGACTACGAATGTTTGCAAGGGAAATAAAAATATTTCTTTTAGGCTCATGTAACTGAGCCTTGCTGCTACTGTAGTCTATCTGCTTTCTGCTGTGTATTTTTGGTTTCTGTGATGTGTTGAAATTTCAGGTCATCACTACTTTCTAGTTTTTAAGTCATTAGTCACTTTGATCTCATTACCTCAATGAGGTAGAATCAAGAGGAAGTTTTCAAAGACCTGTACTGTAGACACTTTCTTAGTACTAGTGACAAAATTATATCAAAATAGGCACCATTTATTTAAAGAATTCATAAACTATTCCCTGAATAGAGTACAATTATTTTTAAATAGCAATAATGAAGCAGAAGAAGTTACGTAGTCTGGCATGTCATATATGATAGTGCACTGGCGTTTGGGGCTTTCTTCCTCTTCGTTTTCTTCAGAAAAGCACATAATATTTAGCTAATACTTACTGCCCAGTATGCAATGAATTGCACATCTCTAGACCTAAAATGGCAGTCTGGGGTGTGTAGTGCCATCTTCACCTTTCGGCGGTCTCAAGCACTATCATCTGTGCCAGTTTGATTTTCCTCACTATCCTTTCAATTCTTTTTGTATGGCTTATTGGCTTCCTCTGATGCGTGCTGGTTTAGCACCTTTGGGGACTACCTGCAGGTTTGATAGGGTCAGGTTGTCAAGGGCTTGTTTGGCAGTCTTAGATAGTATGTTCCTTTGATTCGTCTTTGGCTGCGAGAATTTACTGCTTCTGGCATTGGAAGCATTTTGTGGAAAAGGTGTTCATGGCCATTCCAGAGGTTTTTAAATAATATATAAAACATCCTTCCCCATATTTATTTTTTCCCTCTGTCTAGAAATAGAGTGGAGATCTGTGACTTTGTTGACAGTCTAATTACATTCTAGCTTGCTAAATCAACAGGAAGTAAATCTATAAGCAAAAAAACCAAGCTTTAATAAATACTTTCAACTGGAAATTAATTTTTAAAATTAGTCATGTCCAGTGTTTCACTTTTTTTTGCCCACAGTGTGTAAAATAACAATATCAAATTTCCAGTGTCTGCTGGAAAGCTACTGGAGCAGTTACATGTGTTTCTAGAGTCTCTCAAATGTGGCACAATTCAAAAATGTCAGAGTGTTTTTATGGCTGATATGTTGGGGTAAAGCCCTTCAAAGCTTTTTGCTAATGAAACAGAACTTTCCCACCTCTTCTTCTGAGTTGTCTCAGTACGCATCTTTGTGCTTCCTGCTTCCCAAAATCCCATGGTAGGAACTGAGAAAGGGATACTGCTGTAGGAAATAAATGTGCCCTGTTCAGTGGCAGCTTTATCCCAGGAGATTGTTGCTGTGGAGAGGAGGTTCTCCAATTGTCAGTTCCAGTCACAGAATCCTTTTCCTCATCTATTGAATTTCTATTGCTTGAGATTAATTGCATAAGTACAAATAAGAGCCTAAAAATGCATATAATTGTCATTGTAATCTAAAACCAGCATTTAAAACATACAATAAAATATTTGAACATTAAATTATTATATAACTGGATTTATCTTCTTCATTTTGAAACTCAATTGACGAGACTGGAAGAGCAGTTTAGGAAATTGTAACTTCATCTAGTAACATGCTTTCAGTTAACATCAACAAGACAAGACCTACTGTGATCTCCTTCCCTTCTTCTCAAGCCCCTTCATCTGCTGGTTTTGTTTTTAAACTCTTTAGATTAGGATTATTTAGTCTACTACTATTTTTAGAACTTCCAATACAGTTACTTATTTTCACTTCATTGTTAATCGCCGCATAAGATTCAAAAAAGCTGGTAAGCCTGTGAATAATTAGACTCAGCACCCAGCTGTGTAAATGAAGACCATGAACTTTTTTTCTTTAAAAATATTTTTAAGCTAGCTACTGAATTTTATATTACATGTTTGAGAAGATACTTGATCTCATCCCTGACAATGGATGAAGCACCATGAAAGACTATTTACTTTCCAAGGTATGATGATATGATTGTTTGCTGTTTGTGTAAGGGAAGAAGATGACACCTATAATCAGCAGCCTGATTTAGATGTACAACTTCTCTAATTGAATTCAGCAACCTAAATGCTTGTATTTTGGAATATGCCCAAGTAGCTTGCTGAATTCAGGATTAAAGCTGACTATATAAAGTTGAATTTCTCTGTTGTACAGAGAGAAATTCCTGTGATTACAAAATTAAACTGCTCTGTGAAGTGATAGAGTACAGAGGAGACTGCTATGCAAAAAATATCTAAAAGTGTGACATGACTATGGAGTAGGAGGGAAGGATTGTACAAATATAGAAAGTAAGTAGTATTTTTAAAATTGTATTTTGAAAAAATAATTAGAAGTAATAATATAACAATATGAAAATAATTTAAAGGAGATCATGAGTCAAACCTGGACTCACAAGAGCTGAAAAACTTTTTATTAAGTTAGTAATAAAAATACAAGCAGGCAAAAACTGCATTTTATTTACCATTGGATACATGTTAAGAGGAAGAGAGGAACATGCAATATCTCTTAAGTAGTCATTGTTCCATTTGAAAGAGTTTTGTTGTTGCAGGACAGTATGGTGATCATATAGAGTGATGCACATACCACATTAGTGAGTTTCCGCACACGAGCAGGAGGCTGACCCACGAGCAGAGGTGGCAGGATGCACTGCAGATTTGTGTGTCTCCATATTTTCATACAAAATAACAGCAGCACTGTTTGTGAACTGTATGAATGGAAAAGCTGAGCTGCAGGACAGCTTTGGCTAATAGAGGACCCGATGAGATAGTACAGGTTTTGTTCAGTTTTTACTTTTTGAAGGGTTGAGTCAGCTATTGTTTAGCCTGCAGGTAAAGTTGTTTGGTCTTTCTAGCTGGCAGTGAGATTGAGTTCACTGTGCTTGTCAATCACAACAATTCACTGTCAGCCAAGCCTCAACATCAGTTTGTTTTCATGCTAACCCTTTCAGTTTTGCAGGAGAAAGTATTTGTGTGCGTGATTTTGTACTTTCACACATCTGGAACACTTAAGTGCCTAAATTAGATTAAATGCCCTCGTAGCTCCGTGGAGCTGCAAAAAAGAGGGGCTGAACTTACCAAACAAGCAAAGAAGAATAATTTATTTCCTTCACAATATGCTGGATCATTGATACCAGGTTGCTGTAAAAGCAAAGCCATGTACAGTGAGTTACAGTGTGCGGATGTATCATAGCTGTCGTTCATCTGCCACTCCTGTGACAATTAGATTTAGGTGCTAGAAAAATCTCGCCATTCAGCAAAAGAGGGACCTGAAACAGTCATATATATGCTTCAAAAATTTTATTTTAATATATAAGATATTAAACATTCTCAGGGATACGTTTTTAAGACTTCAGAAACCTTGAAACATTAATTGCAACTTCTATCCTCATGTAATATGACTCTGAAGTCTATTGCTTTTAAATGCTAGCTGCTCAAAATGAGTTATTTGGATAGCAAAATGTTTAATCTTTTTAGTCACCATAAATGTCAACTGTAGGATTAAAGGATTTAAATGGTCGTGTTTTTAAACCTAAAGCTTGAGCACTTTAAACTTACCTGCCTGAAGCAGTGGAAGGGTAGATATGTGAGAGCGTTTTTTTGACCTTCTACTACCTATGCCTTATTGATGAGCTGATTTTGACTATTGAATAGGCAAGCAATTCTCAATAGAACTGGATCAGCCTGCTTTGCAGATTATTTACAAGAAGGTACAAAATTATAATATATAGTGACTTTGTGATCTCCTGATGAGCAAATTAATCACCATTCAGTGACATGGCAAGTGCTATCTGTCAGAGTCTGAGGCAGATATTAGAATTAGTGTTTCATGTTCCTGGCTGCAGTGCAAGATGTGTCCTGATTGTCATCATGACAGGTACTGGTTTTGTTATGCTAAAGCACGGCCACCTGCAGAACCTGCCCGATTTTAGCAGGTAACTTCCGTAAGCAGCATACAGTGCCAGCATGTTCTGGATAATTTTGTGGCCTTGAGCTAAGCACGTAACCTTCTGGCAGAGGTGTTTTTTTTCCCTCTGTAATGCAGGAATAATAATACTTACCCACCTCACAGGCGTGTTGGGAAGATTAATTAGTTTTTGTTTGCAAAATGCTTTGAAGATGAAAAGCGCTGTAAGTGCTAAGTAATATTATCATCTTTCATTGCTATACTAGTTACTTCTTAAAGCAACAATAAGAAGTTAATTGGTTTTCAGGTTCCAGGTGATAAGGATCTGTTGACTTTTAAAGTTATTCTATTAGCTACAGAGTGGTACTAAGAAAAACATTTCACTTTTATTTGATTAGGAGTATATTTAGCTCACGCTCAGTGATACGGACACTTGCTTTAAGGTATTCATCTAGTTGAAATTGGCCCCTTGTGGGTCATGGTCTGTAGATGAGCTGCAGATCTGGAGACAAAAGCCAATTGTGATTCTCCAGGGAAAAATCAACCTTGGTTATTGGCAGTAGACTGCATGATCAGGCATTTCTACACAGCCTTGGTCCACAGAGTAAAAACCTTGTCTTTGACTAGTCCAGTTGCAAAATAAAAGAATTAAGTTCTTGATCATAATGATTAAGGATTTATAAGGTGAGCAAGGGACCTTCACAAGGACTTTCAGCCTCATGGAAAGGAAACTACTGTAGTTGTTCTTATATCTTTCCGTAGCTCGTATACGGAGCTGTATGCACTGCTCCTGTTCATAATAAAAACTAAAGGGAGGACTGGGGAGATAAATGGATCATGCGCATGGCTATGAAAGATGACTTCAGTGTGTTAACATCTATGGAGAGAATAAAACTAGAAAAGTGTGCGGTTAGAGGTGGGGTGGGAGGAGGAATGAAAGAGGCTGAAGAGTCCTGTCTGTCCTGTCTGTCGATTTAATGCTTAGGACTGAGAGTCAGGGCTGTAGGCCAAGCTGTGAGTGATTGCTTATTCCATTGCTGGCAAATAAATGCGGAAAGCAAAGCAGAGATGTAAAATAGGAATAATGCCTCAGAAAGTTCCTTGGTACTTTCTGAAATTAGTTTGTAAAATGTCATAACTTACTGGCTTGAGAGCCAGTACTCGGCATTACTGAGCTTATTAAAGCCAAAAGAGGAGATGACAGAGCCAAAGGAACATGTTTGCCTCAGGTTTTGTGTTTCTATTTTTTTTGCTTTGCTGTTAGTCATAAATTCTTTCTTGTCTCCAGCATAAAGGACATTTTGCTAGAAAATCTAAATTAAGACAATGCTATACTACATTTATTGTGGGGGTTACAGAATGGAAACCCTTTTGGAGGAGGACACAAGAAGTGGGAGTGAGAGAGGGAGTAAAAGAGGTTTTCATTTCTGCAGAAATCTTTCAGTCTGTGTTCTCCGTTTCTTGCACTTACCTAAGCGATGGTCTGAGCGCCTCATTCTGTCCCTGCATTGCAGAGCTGATTCCCATGCATATGGGATACTTGCTTATGACATCCTACAAATAGAAATATATGGGCTACTCTGAATTAGCGTGTTGTGGTTTATTTTGTTTTTTTTAATACCAGTTCAGAGCCTGTTGAACTAATCAAGTTTTCTACCATGCTGTGAGACATAGCCCTCTGTGGCTCTTTCTGCTCACTTTTGGTGGCAGACATGCCTTTCCCTCATGAAAAGGCATAAATAGTGGTAGAGTTTTCTCTCCTCCCTATATGGAGGAGTAGCAGTGAGCCTGAGCTCTATTTTGCCTGCTTCTCTTCATGCTGCCTCCTTCCTCCTCAGTTTCTTTGCCGGTTTCAAGCTGTATGTCATGTCATTAGCATCATACTGACCTTAATGTGGCAGTTCATACCTGTCAGATCTGTGATTGTAGGCTCTTTGCAGACTGGATATCCATCATCTCTACATTGCTTACCCTTGGGTCATATTTCCTTCACATCTATCAAATTTAGGCTTTATTCATATTTTGTAATAAATGGATGCTGAGATGTTGATGATCTAGTCCCAGGATCCAAAGATTAAGACGGAGGCCTAAAATGTCTATACTGTCATTCTGGTCATGACCAAGACTGTGTTCCTTGCTACTCATGAGGTTGTATTTCTTTTTTAAATCCACAGAATCCTTTTTTTTTTCCCACCCCCTTCTTTTTTTCTTCCTTGCAGCCCATGATCTGGACAGCTGTGTTAGTTTCTCTTAATTTAGTTTGTATATTATGTAATCATAGTCATAAAACAAGATTTTTATATAAAATCCACAGATTTGGAACCGTAATGTTTGAATTATTAATTCATTTACTAGAACATGATTGATGATGCTGTACCTTGAAGCTTTGAGTTGTGCAATTGTGAAATTATCTTCAGCTGACTTTAATCTTACTCTGCGGTAACTTCAGAAGAGCTTGATGAACAGTCCTTTATCCTTATACTGGATTAAGAAGTGCTTCTTATGTTCTAGTCTGTGGATTAGTACTGAGGATTCCCTGCCACCCTCAAGCCTAACAGGGAATAACATTGCAAGTCTCCCGTACTGCACAGAAGAGTCTGCATGTTTGAACCGTAATTTGGAAAACCAGTGGCAGGAAGATACTGTGTCTCATTCGTGTTGATTCTGCTCCGTTTCTTAAAATAAAAACTTTCCCGGGCTAGCGTCTCAATCAACGTCTCCTGGTGATTGTATAGTTCAATGCTAGTAAAAATACATGGCTGGTTTAAATATCAGATTTGAAATACTTTATTTTCCACAAATATATGTGTGGTGTGTTTTTTTTTTTCTTTTTTCTTTCTAGAATTGACTCGGGTTTTGAGTCTTACATAAAGGTCTTCTACCAAGAGTGGCACAGTAAGGGCAGCTCAGAGAACTCACAGAATCTGGCACTACCTCTTTCAGAAGTCACTGAGACCATGACTTAGCTCCCTGTATGCTTTTGAAAGTCCATAGGGAATGGAAGAACTGTGTGGTTAATGTTTGCTCAGAATAACGAGCACTTGAAAATTGTATGCACAGTTAGTAAGATTTAATATAATTTAATGCTGTTTGTTTTTATGTGGTTTACTGGATATATTGGAGAAGCAACTGTCTTTCGTACAAATCTTACAGCTCCACTCTAAATCAGATAAAGACAGGAAAAGGAGGTTAAGATGGAAAAGTGAATAGAGCGGAAAGGTCAAGAAAGAGAGATTAAGAGGTGACAAGGAAGAAGGTTGTGATGAGTGAAAAGGAAAACATAGGAACTAAAAACAGGAGGAAAATGTGATACAGTGGATTAGGATGGTTTAAATTTCACAGATAATTTTCACAGAAACAAAAGAGAAAATCAGGCTGAAGTAATAACAACAGAATACTATGCCAAATCAGAAAGAAAAAATGTTAACATAGGCAAAGCTCATTACTTGTCAGTCTTCACTGCAATTTCTTGCATCCTGGCAAACAGAACTCTGCAAGTACATCTTTGAAAACTCCTTTTTAGTTAAATATATTGTGAAGTTTATGTGACAGAATGGATGATATCACATATATTACTCATTCTCTCTTTTGTGTAATTGTATTCTACCCACCTAACATTCTGACTTCTGGAGACAACATTTTTACACTTCTTATCAGAATTTTATAGAGCATCCAAGGCATCTGTTTTGCTATTTTCTTTTTTAAAATCTTTTTCCTTTCATTTCCAGCAAATTTGTTATCCTACTGTACATTTGCTTCCATTTCTATGTTCTTCCTCTCAAGACCTTTCCTTACAAAAGAGTACCTTTGTAAGTGTTCCACACTATGTTTGCCCCACTAAATGGGGAAAAAACCAAACCATTTACAAAGAAGTTAGTATTTTTCCTTAAGAAACCAGCTAGAATTGACACTTGAAGGTAGATGATGTTCAAGATCTCATAGGATTGCATGGAATTCTTGCTAAACCAGTCCAGCTCTGCTTTGATCATCTAGGAAGTTGACATCTACCCCGTGTTCCCAGTGGTCCTGTAGTGAGTAACTACTGCCCTGAGAACAGAAGGAAGAGTTTTGCTGCCTATTGTTGTATACAAAGAAATTCCTTTTTCCATCATTGACTAGCACATAGTTGAAGTGTGTATTTTTCAGGAATTAGTAAAGTGAACAGGCCAGCCAATATGCAGTTAACAGAGCTATTCCTTTATAGTTGTCACGTGTATGAATTAGGAAGGCAAGGTACTGTTGAATCGGGTCATTAGTCTTGAGCTCTTGGTTGTACAGAAATGATGAAGCATTTCAAAGATGTGGTGCAACTGTGTGTTGGCTTCTGCTTTACAGAAAGTGTTCAGAGGTAAGGAGAATGAGCTCCAGGTAAGGAGCTTCAAATAGGAAAAACATGCCCACTATATAGTGTCTAAACATGGCTACAAAAGCAAGTAAGTACTTTTCTCGCATCGAAATAGCAGAAAACAGCAAGGCCCTTGCAGTAACACTTTGACGTCAGTGCTGCTTGTACAAGCTTATACGATAAGCATTGTATTTATGAGGGCATGTTTGTATGCAATAGTGTGCAGACAGAAAATAAAAACCTGAGAAAAATATTTTTCCTCATTTGCTTTATAAATAAATGAGACTTTTTTAATTAAAAAAAAAAATCAGGGTTAAGTAGAGAATCGAGGAAATGTAAGGGAGAAAACTGGTTCTCCTAAGGACCACGATCATAGTTTTGCATCTGTATAGCTTTAGTTGTTTCACAGTTTTTCTAAGTTTAGTGTAAGTAATTTTGACCTGCATTATCACAGAGTGATTATAGGGAAAACGTGCTTGATTTTTGAATGGTGTGGAGGTGTTATAGGCAGATAGAAGAAGGCAAGGTACAAAGGAAGAATAGGTTAGGAAGGGGACTGACAAGTAACGAAGGATGCGGAGACAGCAGACATGGCATGAAACTTCATCAGAAACATAAGCAAGAGCCAAAGTAAACAAAATTCTGAGCATGGACTTGGGTGGGTTTGTGACCTGGGCCTTTGTGGTGCTATATCTGTCCTGTTATGACAAAACCAAAGTCAGCAAAGGCACTCAAACTATAATTCCGCTGATTTAAAAGCTAGGGGTCTGGGTGTATTTTTATACTAACTAGGCAGATGCTTTGGAGGGTTTTCAGATTATTATTTTTTCTTTCCCTCTTTTCCAAAACAGTCTATTGTTGCTAAAACCTGACTTGTCAACTTACCAGTGGTTAATGAATTACTAAGGGAAGTGCTGATGTCTGGAGATGCTGACAGGTTCTCTGTTGGATATTTTTTGTTCATTCCTTCAGTTTGTTTCTTTCCCGTTTTCATGGTTTTAAGAGAATATATCTGCGTATATATTTAGTATAGATCCAACTTAGAGCAAGGTCTGACAACTGAAGAACAATGGGACCTTTTCTTTTGTTTACTAGCCTTCTTCACAAACCCATTTCCACAGGTAACATTTCCAACTTGAAGCTCAAGTTATTGTGGATGTCTTTGAGTAACTTCCCCAGTTTAGGCCAGGGAAACAAATGTGGCACAAGTGCAGCAGGTTTCCATTTAATTCCAGCTGTTAACTTTTGACTTTCTAAAATAATACATACTTTTGGCATACATCAAACTTGCTTATATGCTGTATTTGATTAAAGTAAAGAAAATAATTTACCTTTCCAGACAACATAACCTGCGTGATTCTGGCAGAGAAATATATATACACATACACACGCACTCGCTCTGTTTTTAAAAAATTGGTGATTATATATATACTAACTTATATGTATTAAAATTATGTTGGTATACTTTTTTGTGTGTATTCAACTAATGTAGTTAAGGAGGTACACCAATCGTGCGTACATGGATCATCGCTTACACAGAAAGTGGTTGCAACATAACAGGTAGATGCGTATAACCACTGTTGGCAAATGCTGTGTTTTTAACAGGGATTGCTGCACAAGCTCCTGAAAATTATTTTAGAGTTATTACATTAATTTTGTTCTTGTCTGCACAAATAGAGGGTGTCAGCAGTCCTTACACTACCCGTAAATTGATATTCCTAGCCAAGAGAAATGCAGTATATAATGGTAGAGTGGTAGTAAACAGCATTAACTTCATGATACATCATCCCAAGTAGTCCAAAACCCCCAAAGGTGTCTCCAGAACAAGTCTCGTTGAAACATTGCGTCAAATTTTTTTTCTATTTTACACTTCATACATTTTTTTTAAAGGAAAGGGGAAAAAAAAACCACAAAGCATTATGCCTGTTTATTCTGTATCTACATTTTCTTCTCAAGAATTAGTTCATTACAATCGCCAAGTTGTTTTTAAGTCTTTATGAACTGTTAAAGCACTTACTGTCAGTGAGAGAAATTGCAAATGCGTGTATAGTGTAAGAAACTGATGATTAAATCCCTCACATTGAAATTGTTCTGGAAAGGTTAATTAGAAACACTAAGAATACAAGAAGAACATCCTCTCTTCATACTCTTTTTTTCGACTGAGCTCCTACAGCCTCCTTTTCCATTTTTATTTTTATTTCTTAGAATTGTTCGTTATCAGCTAAAAGCCCCGAAGTGTTCTGCTGCCCACTGGGTCTGTGTCCCAGCTGTGTTCAGCTTTCCCTGGACCCTGGAAGGCTTCCTGTTTTCATTGCTCAGGAATTTTAAGATGATGTAAAATTTTTGTATCACATATGTATGATTTCCTTTGGGATATAAATTCCTACACAAATACATATTATTCCATGTCAACTTTTTGGTTTTGTGATTTGGTGGGTTTTTGTGTGGTGTTTTTTTTTTTTTTTTTCTTTTTTTCATTTGTGTAGGCGACTTACACAGAGTACAATCCTCTTAGTAAAGCTCTTAGGAAAGCTTTAATTCAGAAGATGATTTAGCCTGATGTTTCTAAAGCTGTTACAACATTTATGGACTATGCTGTAAAACTTCTCAGTGTAGTGAAAAGCTCTAATATATTGAATGTGGTGATGACAGCACAATATACAAACCTACCCCCCTTTTCTGTTTTGGCCCTGTGACATGCTGCTTTGGTTTACCAAAGAGGGGACAAAAGAAAATATTTTACATGGAGGTAGGCTGTTGTAAACAGATGCTAGGCGGTGTGTTGTGCCTGAGACAGAGTCTCCTAGAAAGTGATTGTGGAGGATGTTCTATGACGCCTGCAGCAGTTTCTCTTAAAAATAGTTTGCTTAAGAGGAAAAAAAAAAAACAGGGGGTGGGGTGAGGTGGGGAATAGTCTCTTCGAATGGATGTGTCTGCACAGTTGTGTCCCTGAGTGATTGCTTGAGTGCCGGGAGGTCCTTCTCGCAGTGGGGGGAGCAGGGGCTGTGTGGTGCAGGCTGGCCGAGGAGCCGTGCTGGGCGCGATGCTGGCCCGCTGCAGATGGTCTTGTTGGGGCTCAAGGGCAGCATCGGTGTCTGTCTGCATCCTTCCTTGCCTTCAGATCTCAGCACCCTGAGGTTACGGGGACCGTAGGCAGAACACCTTGTAGCGTTGAAGTCAGTGGCTGTTTTGTTACTGACTAAGGTAACCTTGTCTTTAGTCAAAAATACCTCTTTCCTTTCCATTTTGCTTCCCAAACCCCTGTTCTTAGAACCAATAAGAAACTGCATGTGCAACTATGTATAGACCTTAGCCACTTCATGGGTGTGTAGGTACACCTGTATACACACACGTGCACATGGGCTTCTCCTATATTTGGTTCTGACTTTAGGCAACTGTTTGAAAATGTAGATTCAGATAATAATGTACCAAATACCATAAAACCAGTGTTCTAGCCTATCACCCTTAGCATATATATTTACCAAGATGCAAAATAATAAGCATTTTAGACACTTTACTACTTCCAGCTCTGACCCTATTACCACTGGGCGGTTTGTTTGGCCTGTTTGCTTCTCCGATTAGTTTCAAGTCTTACAAAACCTGAAAATTCACATGGCATGAGAGCTTTAAAAAATGACGAGGTACTACCAGTGGTGCATGGTAAACCCCTGTCCTTAAACCCTTTGCACTGTTCAGACATAGTCATAGATATGTTTACTTCTTTTATGTTTACCTCTCCAGCTATATTTTCATTCAAATATTTATTCACAGCTGCATAATAAATACAATTTGATTTGTACCTAATTGTAGTAACTGATTTTCATTATTTATGAAAGTCATGTCAGAATTCATTTATGGTCCTGCCTGTGAGGAAACTTATAATGACAACTTCATATGACTGCAGCAATAAAATAATTAACTGGCTCTCTTAAAACAAGTCAATGGCCAGGGCATTAACTCATAATATTTCAGGAATTATTTACACTTCTGTATTCACACGTGCAATTCTATTACTTTCTGATTGATAGGATTCTGTTCTTGTTGTATTACAAGCTTTAATTATCTTACTAACATATTTCTATGTTAAATGACTAACTTTGGAGAAATCAGGATGCCTGTCGGATTCAAAAACTGAATGTGTGTTCTAATTTGTTCCCAGAACTATGAAATAACTGTGGGCTAGGGTGGAAAAGCGTTATGGGTATAGGCATGCAAATGAGCTTGCCAAGTGTCTATATATCATAAAATGTCTTAAATCTATGGACATAAAAGTAGGATGAAGACACAGCCATTAAAAAGGCAGTCATTTTTGAGTGTCACATAACTTAGACACTTTAAGATATTGAAGTGTCATGAGTTTATTGCACCTAATTTATTAATACAATCATTTGGGATTCACTTATGTCTCTTGCTCTGCCCCAAAACAGAGGCTAAAAGTCTATTGAAAATGCACAGGCTCTGCTTCAGCAGTAAAAGCCTAAATTGTTTCCCAAAACACAGAGACATGAAAAATAACAACTGTACTGTAGTCCTTGCAGGTAACGGGTGGCCGTGTGCCTGGTTGTTTTTATTTGTGTCTTAAAGTGGGGCAGAGAGATCCAATAAAGACCAAGTGAGTTTGGTTCCCATTTAATTTTTCCATTGCCACATTAGGTGACATCTGTATGGGGAAAATAGCCTGTTGCTTTGGCCTCTAACAAGGACCAAAAAACCCCCCCAAACTGGTAATCCTGACAAATACCTTGTTACTGCTTTTGTGCTTTGAAAAAGAAAAAACAAAAAGAAAAAAAAAGTTTGTCATTTATTTTTAATCCTTTCATGTACTGAATTGGCTTTTCTTAGTCTGCAGGTTCTGTTATGTTTCTTTCCCACCCAGCAGCACTTTTGATATGTTTAAGCAGTTGACAATACAATGCTAAGGTGTAGTATGAAGGAAAAGGGGCACCGCAGAGAGCTGGAGACAAAAGAATCCACTTGATTGTAATACATGCGGAGTTTTGTCATACCTGAGACAATTATACACATGACCAGTTTTTACTTTTAGGTTCTTTTTTTAAAAAAAGAAAAAATTCTCACCTTTTGTTATCTTTTTTTCCCCTAATCAGGACAGAATTTTACCCTAAGGCAGTTAGGAGTTTGTGAACCAGCAACTCGTCGAGGACTGGCATTTTGTGCGGAAATGGGGCTCCCCCACAGAGGTTACTCTATCAGTGCAGGGTCAGATGCTGATACTGAAAATGAAGGAGTGATGTCTCCAGAGCATGCCATGAGACTTTGGGGCAGGGGGGTCAAATCAGGGCGCAGTTCCTGTCTGTCGAGCCGTTCCAACTCAGCCCTCACTCTGACTGATACCGAACATGAAAACAAGTCCGACAGTGAAAATGGTAAGTTTTTACACATATGCCAGTATGTAAATCAATGTTTTATTTGCTGTTTTGGTTGACACGCAATATTTTTCAATCATTAAAGGAACGGCCTTGATTTATTTACCTTTTTTTTTTTTTTCTCCTCTTCCCAGAGAAGTAAATATTCAGTATCGGTCCTAACTAATGCAGGCTTTGGGTGTGATGTTTTAGCTGTAATTTTGAAAGAGTTTAATCACAAAAAAGATTAGCTCTGTTTTATCTCAGGCCATGTCACCTGTTACCCTTTGGGGAACAGCTAAGTAAGTGATGATAAAGTTGATCCCCAAGGCCAGCTTGCAAGCAAAGGTTTCATTGTAAACTTTTCTTCAAGACATCTTGGAGAAGTTGCAGAATCTTAGAATGGATGAATGAACGCAAAGAATAGCTTATTAACAGGGCTTATGTAATTCAAAAACAAATTTGATTGTGCTTTAAACTTCCTAGTTGATGAGAGCAATTGGAATTGTGGTGAAGAGGGACGCGTGGCCTTTGATGTGCCTGGGGGACTGGATTACTGTGCAATTAAAATCTGCAAAAAAAATCTAAACAGCAGCTTTGTAGGATGGGAGGTATGACCATTGTATATTAACGCTTAGCGTTTAAATGGAAAAAGGTTAATACAATTGACTGATTCATTTTCAAAGCTTTTCAAATTTTTTTACCTCTACTTGAGGTTATGAACAGAACCTAGTGTGGTGTTAAAAGCTAAATGCACAAATCTTAGAAAACATTTTAATTTCTTTTTATTTGCAGAAGACTTTTAGCTTTACTAGAATTAAAATGATTGTTCTTTTAACTTCAGGACTTTCTATATGACAAATTCAAAAAGGGAATAAAGAAAAATGAGTAAAAAAGAAAATTAGTGATGGCTATTGCCTGCATGTCTGCATGTCATCTTATTAATTAATGAAACCTGTCTGCTCAACTGTACAAAAGTCAGAGCAATTATATTTCTGTTTTCTGGCAAAGCTGTAACACATCGTGGGAAACAGCAATGTAGGTGGGTATGTATGGTCATCTTTTTTTTTTAAAAAAAAGCACTTTTATTTTAAACTACAAGCAATAATGTTTAGCCCTACCTATTTATTATTTTAACTTCAGTTTGAGAAGACAAAACCAAAGCTATCTTTTGGTATTATTCATACTGGTTGTCTTTCCTCTGGTGGCTGGTTCTAACTGAAGATGCCTGTGCAAGATGGCTGTCTCAGATGAGGTCCTCCTTTTTGTGTTGGACTTAATGCTGTGTCGTACCTGAGGAGACAGCTCTCGGTGTTCACAGGTGTCTTGTCCCATGCTTGGAAAACTTGTTCTGAGGCGGAGGCAAGTTTTGAAAGAGGAGGACACGAGTACTTGCCTACCTCCTTTCAGCAGGGGAGTTTCTGTTGGATGACGCTTGATATTTCAACTGCAAAGCAATCTAGAATAAATTGTTGAGCAGTCCAGTGATTTTTCCTTTTGAAGGGTCTATGCTGAAATGGATTCTCTTGAGTCTTTTGTAGAACCCTAGGTTAATGGTCTTGAAAATACATATTTATGTATACACATGCATGCACACACACAACTTTCTTAGAGAGTTGTATCTTTACATTACCAAAGAGGTGACTGCTTTAGAAGTACAATAGGTTTGCTATACATTTTTATAAACTTTATACTTACTATTTAAAAAAAATATAAAAATGCCTGATTATAATATGCCAAAAACTTCCTCCATGAGCTTAAAGTTAGAGTTTTATTTTATTTTTTCATATGTGAGAAGACTCTGAATATGTTAGAAAAGACGTTATTCTGCACTGGTTAAAATTATGCAAGGAACGTCTGATGTTTGATATAACTTCAAAGATGAGTTTAGTCACTAAAAAGGATTACAGTTGATTTATTTATTGATAGGGAGGCCAGCAGTCCACCTTAAGAAGTTACTGGGACTGCTGTGAGGCTGATGAAATTTTGATGGCTTGAGAATCCCCTAGGGTTATGAAACACATAACTCGGACTGTGTCATGGGTCACCATTTCAGTGGAGATGTTACAGAAGTGGTGAAAAGCTTAATCTTCTTTGGTATTTTTCCTCTGAATTTTTGTTTCGACTGAATGTGGAAGGTTTGGCTGAGAAATGATTTTATACACATAGTTGGAACTCAGTATGTTAAATGCTCACAGTAGAATAGAAAATATAATTTAAAGCCAGGGAAGCCGTATTGTCCTGGCAGGCACAGGTGCTCTCATCAAAGGACCAAACTGCAGGTGTGAGTTTTGTTAATTTATGGCTTGAAGTTAATAACTGTGCCAGTATGCTGTTAAAATCTGACAAATCTGATAAGGCTTTGAAACTAAAGTTAGAGTTATGATGAGTCCGCTCTACTGCATCCCCCTTTGCTGTCTGTGAAAGCTTCCTGACTGAATTTTGATGGAACTGTTTTACAGGTAAATGCATTTCTATGCAGCACATTTACCTCTAAGGTGGATAAGGAGCAACAGGTTATAATGAGCAAAATACACGACCAGATCATAGTTTCCTCACCTAAAGGCCTCAGTTCTTGAGTGATCCCACTGTTCATCCAGTAAAACTATTCACTGTTTAAATAGGCCATTACCATAAGCAGACCTTATTGGAATTAATGGGATTACTCATGATGATGAGAACTGTGACTTATTTTACAGGTTTATGAACTCCGGATTAAGCATTTGTTGAATGGACTTGGGGTTTTCTTTCTTGCCAGTTAGGCAAGAAGAGAAGCTTGGCATCAAGACACGATTTCTTTTCCTTCCTTGTAACTGATGTGTGTATTTGCTCTTCTGAAATAGTTGTGGGTTGCATATCCCTCAGGAAGGCAAAACTGGGTTCTGTTGCATGATTACATTGAATAAGTGGAAATAGTTTGTTGAAGGTATGAACTTTTCTTTGTCGAGGACTCAACGTTGTGTTTCTAAGATCCTACAAAAGCAACCTAAATTTGTGAATAATATTGGCAGGATTAGAAGTTTCTTTAAACAAATAACATTGCACACGATTAAGTTGCAAAATTTTAAATGGACTAATAACATAGCAGGAATTCCAGCAGATTTTTATTTTTTTTAAAAAAAAAATCAGAACTGTTCATCAAACATAGGGTTTATAGACATATTCTCACATCAAAGTTTTAGATTACTGCTCAGTAAATCATTCTGAAGAGAAATATTTTTCTTTGAGCTGATTCAAGTTCCATATATGACTCTTGGCATCATATTCTGAGAGATTTGTCATGTCAGCCTCCCTGAAGGAGGACCTGCATCTGTTAATCTGGGCAACCTCCCGGTGTCACGTACAGTATGATGTATCAGTTGGAGCACACCGTGCACGCATGTGCTTCTCCAGGCTTTCTTCTCCATTCCCATTACAAGTTACTTCATAAATGCTGCAAGAAACTTATGTTAGTAATTGTTCTAGGAGCTGTGCTTTGAAATACAAGCAGCTCATCATTTACATGCTTGCCAGTAACTTTATGCTGTTAAGCTGTTCTAAGATTACTAAAGCTTGTCTTTTAAACTAGATAAATATTCCAGCAGAGCATGAGCTAGAAGTTGTAGTTAGGCTTCAGACGGCCCTTTTGCTTAAAGGGTCAATATATTTATAAGGTATCTTAGAATCCACTTATTTATTTAAATTATTTTTAAATCCATTAAACTACAATCCCTGACTTCATGAGACATCAGAAAGCTAATAAGCAAAATGTGAAAGCTAATTGAGGAAGTTATTGCTAAAGTCCACCTCCTTATGGAGTTGTTTATTTATTTATTGTGAAGTTATATAACCAGTTTTGTATGCACTTTTTGTGCCGGCCTGAAACGCAGGTTGTGTCAATGATTGTGATTGGAAAGTCACTCATTTAAGACTTAAGCAAGTCCATGTCATGTTCTGTCCCTTTAGATGAGGTATTGACAGTGCTGCTGAAAAAGAGTTGGGTGCTCCGGGTAGACGTGTGCCATATAGTTGTTTCTGCCCACAGCCATAAAGACTAGCTGGGCGTGCAGAAAATAGTTCTAGATGGCACTAGAATGTGGGGATTTATTGTCTTATTTAGTGAAACTTTTGCGCTGATGGAGGTTTGTTAGAAGACCAGAGGAGATCAGGATGTAGCAAAATAAAAAGAAGAAAGGGAGAGAGGAGTATGAGATCATTGCCTCAGGCAGTAGTTCTGAATTGGTTAAATAAATGCTTTGAAACTTGGACCCATTTTTCACAGATACAGAAAAGCAGATATTGCTGGTAGAATGTTCATTACTGAGGATTTCTGTAAAGAGAAAATACCAGTTTATCAGCTGCATGGGCACCTGCTTGCTTCCTCTACAACTTCAGACAGTTTCTGAAGATAGCATTCTTGTGAACCTAATACTCTCTTGTCCTTCCAGAATGGTGAATTTACTGGCATTCAGATCTCTGAAAACCAAGAAATACATTGGTAAGATACTTGTCAAGACATTTTAAATCTGTTCTCTCTAACCCAGTACATCTATAACATATACTTGAACTCTGCATTCTTAAATAATGCACATCATTCAGGAAGTAGTGTTACACATTTTCACCTGTTTAACAGCCTTTTTTATGCTAAGGCAGAATTTGACTTAGGTGAACTCTGCTGAATAGGAGCTGCTTGGTACCTGCTAGCCGAATGCTGAGCCTACTGATCAAAACCAGCCACATAGCTGATGAATTAATATTCATCTTACTGCCATACCACCATTTACACCTTCTTCACTCTTCCCACAGTATTCCATCTAGCAATTATCTACCCCTCATTAAGCATGCCAATATCTCTTAAATCCTGCTTTGCTGCTAAGAAATTTCATGACCAAGAAATCAGTCTGTTTTATTGTTGACAGAAGTCAGCTCTGAACTAATATTTAATACCTAAACAGGCATACAAATTTTTCTTTGGTTACAGACACATGGAACAGAAATCCATACTCAAAAGCAGTCATCCCTGGTTTTCTGCAATATTATCTCAAGTCTTCTGTAGTTATGCCAGTTTTCTGATTCTGTTATATTGTAAGTGTAATTATGTGGATATATTTCAATAAATCTTCTTAGCGTTCACTGTTAATACAGTTGAAAATCACGTTGATAATTCCTTTGGCTAGTGATAGCCAAAGAGCTAACAGCTGGGCTGACCTTTTTCTGGTAACTTTTAGGGATCTCCTGGATTTCAGAGGTTTGAGTGTCACTGAAGTTGCTGTTGAGGAAGGGCATGAGATTCCAAAGGGCCATCTTAATGATGCTTTCATGATGGGAGTCTGGTACAGAACGTCAGGCCAGAGGATGAGGCTCTTTGGAAACACTTAACCAAATCTTCTGACGCACAGGAACTGTAGGCTTAACAACAGCTGACAGCAATAAAATTAGAATTGGGGTCTGCAAGGAAAGACAAATCTAAGAGGAAAATTTGAGAGAATTCACTCTTGGCTGTTAAGCTTATAAATCCTTCTAATGTTAAGGAGCGATTAAAGAGGTGTTTAAAGACCAACTGTTGTAGCTCAGGTTTTCTCCTGAGATCTGGATTTCAAGAAAGAACCATGCAGAAAATGGAAGCAACGTCAAATTTCTGAGGAGGAGCTTACAAAGATGCAATTGGGGAGGTCCAGGCATACAAATAAAATTGAGACATAATAAGCAAAAAAGGTGAAGAGTTGTACAGAAACATGAATGTTAAGAGAAGGGAAAAGAGGGAGTTGATTTATTACTTGAACAGTGAAGAAAGATTGGTAATATATTGCTGATATGTTTTCTTCTGGTTGTTTTTGTTTCAGCATTTGCTACCTGGGTAACTGATCACAGAGCTAACATTTATACTACTAAATAAAGGATTAAAGGTTACTTAAGTAAATAAAATTCGTCCTGCATCTATAGTGTACAGCCTCTGAGCTTTTTATGACTCATGTCTGAGAAATCATTGATGATGGATATGGTTCTGGAAGGCAAAAACAAACAGGACAACTTCAGAAGGGGCAAAGAGAGGGAGGAGGAACCTGCCTGACGAGTTAGACGGGAAACATCCTAGAGTAAAAATGTAAAAAGTTTATGCTTTGTAACAATAAGGATGTGTTTGTACTAAATGACTCTTGTCAAGCTATAATGATTTCCTTCTGTGATAGTGTAAGCCACTCCTAGATAAGGAAGAAGGTGCAGATGCTAATGGTAATAGGTATTTTGATATTAGTAAGGTTTCTGACACTGCCTCTCTCCTGACATACTCATAAATAGAGACAGAGGTTCTAGGTTCATTATTGTAAGATAAATGTACAACTTATTGGAAAAATCCATAAAGAATGATTATCAGTATTTCATGAGCTGGCAACTTGAATCAAATAGTGCTCCACATAGCGTGTCAAGATTTTCTTAATGACTTGGATAATGCAAATAGAATGTTGTAACCTGGAAAGAATCACATACGCTTTGTAGGACAGGATGAAAACTAGAGAAATAATTACACATGAAAAAATGCAGTTCAGTAAATACAAGTGCAAAGACCTGCATTTAAGTGAGAATAATCAAATTTCCCAAATGTGGGAAAGACAAGTGGCTGAATCACAGTCCTTTAGCAAATCATAGAAAAATTCAGCTTAGAAAGGACCTTTTGAGGTCATATGGTTCAACCATCTTCTTAAAGCTGGACTAATACTAATTTAGATGAAATTGCTCAAGGCCTTGTTCAGTTGAGTTTTGAAAATTTACAAGAAGAGAGATTCCACATCATCTCTGGGCAACTGTTCCAGTGCTTAACCAACTTCATTGTGAATTTTTTTTCCCCTTTGTATCTAATCAGAGTTTCCCTTGCTGCAATTATGACCACTGCTTTGGGTACTGGAAGACCAAAGTTGGATTTCTTACCTTTTGCCTTTTCCGGCTCACTCAGCTTCTCCTTGAGTTGGATGCTTCATCACTCCAATCATTGTGGTCAGTCTCTGCTGAATTCATTCCAGTTTGTCAATGTTGTATAAATACTGGCAAGCCCCAAATTGAATCTTGTACTCTAGATGTGGTCTTCAAATGCCGAATAAAAGGAGCTGATCACTTCCAAGGGTATGCTGGCTCCATTTTTCTGAATGCAACCCAGTATGTGGTTAGTCCTTATTGTTGAAAGGGCACACTGCTGAACTTCTTGTCCATGTTGACTCCCCAGGTCCTTTACTACAGAGCTGCTTTCCAGTGGGCTCCCAGCTTGTACTGTTAGATGAGGTTATTCTGCCTTTGGAATTAATGAGGGTTTTTTCAGCCAATTCTTTACAGGTTGTTGAGATCCTTCTGAAAGGCAATCCTGCCCTGCAGTGTATTGATCACTTTCTCCAGCTTGGTGTCATCCACAATCTTGCTGAGGGGCACATTTCATCCTATTCATTCTTAATATGTTAAATGTAGTACAAACATAAAAACAGCACCAGTCCCAATGCTAACCCCTGGGGAATGCCATTAATATTGGCCAACAGTTGGTCTTTGCGCTACAAAACACTCTTCTTTCAAACTTTTTGCACAGCCACTTTTCCACAGACTGCACTTTGTAGCTCACCTATCCAGTCCATCTCTCTCCAGCTTTGCTACCAGGATACTCTGGGAGACCATATTGAAAGCCTTGCTAAAGTCAGGGCAAACAACATGTGCTGCTCTTCCTTTGTCTGCTGAGACAATTATCTGTTCACAGAGAGCAATCGGGTTCTTCGGGTGTGATTTGCCTTTGGTAAATACATGTTACTGTGCTCATTCACTTTCTTTTCATATGCCTGGATAGGCCTCCAGGAAGCATAACTCCAGCAGTACTTGTTCCATAATCTTCGGTGGGAGGCTGGGATGAGGCTGACTGCCTCTACTTCCCCATATACTCCTTGCCCTTCTTGAAGATAACCATGACCTTTATCTTCTAAAAAGTTATCAGGAACCTTCCTCCGTTGCCATGATTTTTCAAGGAATCACAGAGTGGCCTTTCAATGACATTGTTCAGCTCTGCCAGCACCTGTGGATTTGGCTATGCCCAGCTTGTGTAAGTGGTGCCTAACAGCTTGCTCTTCCTTTGCAGTGGTAGGGCTTCTCAACTGGGCTTGAGCTTTGGCTTCCCGATGCTCCGTCCTGCATGTCCAGGAGATGTTTCTGTATTCTTCCTGGGTAGCCATCAGCTGAAGGTCATAGTGGTTATTTGTCAACGGTGTTGTCTGCGGTATGTGAGGGTTTTTTCTTCCATGACACTATAATGTGTCTTTGTATATACTGCTGATGAAATAATCCTACTGCTGCACTCAGCAGTGCTAAGACAGAAATACTGTGTCTCTGTGGCTGGTTTTGGGACTACATTTTGAGGACAGTGCCGACCAACTGGAAGCCTAGAGAAAGGTTAACAAGAATGATCAGAGGTTTTAAACACACAACACTCGAAGAGATTCCAAGAATTCAGACTGTTGAGCCTAGCACGTTCTGTCTAGCTATTGCTGCTGTTATAAAGGCCACGCATGGCAAATAAGATCAGAAGCAAACAATGCAAACAGCAAAAAGTAGAAGTCAGCTCAGACAATGGCATTCCAAGGATAACTCGGTGAAAGAGGTTGCTGGGGACCATGCAAATATTTCATAATCTAATGTATTTTCCAAAACAATTCTAAAATGTTGGTGTAGTTCCTGTCGGTCCTGATTTGTGGGAGAGGATGAGCAAAAGAAATTCTTCACTTCCTTTCTGGTGGTGTTTTCTGTGAGTCAATTCAACCCAAAAATTAATGAGTAGGAAGTGCGTTGAGAAAATGAAGGCTATAAAAATGTTGCTCTGCAATTTACTTTAATATTAATGTTTATATCTTGTTCTTTCTTTTGATTGGAAATGGTTAACTCTTCATAGTTTGTTGGTTTTTTTTTTACCTCCTCATTTTAAGTTTGATATAAAAATATTGCTGTTCAGTCCCCCTAAACAAAATACGTTATTCTGAACATGCTTGCACAAGGAAATCTTAAAGAAAACAGCTCTTTTTCATTTAAGTTGTGTTTTAATTGTGAAGTTGCCATGAAAGCAAAGCATGCTTTGCACATCTATAAACTGATGATGTCTGCTGTTTTGATTTGGAATGTGGTTTTGATGTCCTTGAAAAATCACAGTGGTAGCAGTAAATTGTTTTAATTAATGAATTGGAGAGCAACAGATTTGCTGAATCAGGTTTATTGACGTAATTGTCACTGGAGTAAAAAGGAGGAAGGAAAAAAAAAAAATCTGTCAGAGCTGTGAGGTTATTTGGTCTGTTGTCGTTTGAAAGCCAGTTTCTCAACCACCACTTTCTTCATTTCCTGTATAGTTACATGTATATAGGGGCGTGTGTACACATATATACACATACATTTATGTATTCATTAGACAAAACCAAATTAATGGTAAAGTCTAAATAATACCAGTTCTATATAAAGAGTATGCTTATTCATATTCAGATGTTTTGAAAGTGTTTTTTAAGCTTCATCTAATTTTGACTTGAAATAAGATTTTAATTGCATTTACTTGTATGATTAAATATGTCGTGTTGAGAAATACTCTAATAATGATTTGAACTTTAAATATAGGCTGTGCTATTGTCAGAGTATCAGTAATAATTACAGGTGACAGCCTTTGTATGCTGGTCAACTAACAGCTGGAGAAAATTTGTCAAGATGATGGTTTTTTTACAAAAAGCTGCAAAGGCTTTTGGAATAGGCAGTTCTTTAAAACTAACTCTTATTAAACCCATGTAAAGATTTACTTTGATGTTTTCTGGATGAAAAATTGTATTTCTTTGATTTAGATCAGAGTTCAGTTTGAAATTAAGTTTTAATTCAAATTTGAAAATTAATTCCTTTTACAATTATTACAACAATATGTGGATTGAATGGATCAGAACTTTTTTTGGTCTGTATAGTGTGCTGCCTGATCTGTTGGCAAAATTTAAGATTTTTTGTTGATTTAAGGTGGGAAGAAGATGAGATCTCAAATCTCAGGAAAAGAAATGCTTGTTAAGAAGCTGTGGTTTTCGTTTTTATTCCACCTCTCCTCATTCAGTATACCATTTTCTTCCTAAATTATATAGGTTTTGTGTTTAGTTATCTATTGTTGTCACTTGTATGTTGTAGTGGAGGAGAAGTGTGGTTTCGGCACACTGAAACCAAGGAGAATATTTTTTTTTTCACTCCACATTAGAAACCCTTCAGTGCAAGGGCCTTTGATGCCTGCTGTGATCATTGTGGGTTAGTCTAGGTTTCTATATAATACATGGGAATTTGCAGAATACTTACCAATATCTTACTTTGATTTTTTTAATTTTACAATTGTGAACCCACAGCATCAAGTTAGGAAAGATGAGGGGGAACAATGTAAATTAATTATGGATTAAATTATGAATATACAAATGGTTAATAGGCATATCTCTCATATCTTCTATACGAGTGTCCATAACAGATGAGAGTTTTCTTGGAGTTTGAAGGTTCTGTGCCGCTGCCGTGCCAGGTCTGTGCTGCTCCTGGCGACTCCCTCCCTGGGGTACTGTGGCTGCCGACTAGGTACGTCTGAGACAAAATGGGAGCGTTTCCACCTCTGCTGCAATCTTCATGGGATAAAAAGAAGCAGCTGACCCAGGAAACCCTGGTTCTGGATTGTCAGGCCATGACAGAGTAAAAACTGACACCAGGCTGATTTCTCTGGTTGACTACATTATGATTGCTTTTTGTCCTTTGTGGTGAAATAGATGCATACATGTGTGTATATGGCTACGTATGCGTATATATGGCTATCCTTACAAGATCTTTTCTTAAACAGTTTTATTTTCAGAGTTTATACACAAAATTTTCTTATAGATTAAACATACAGGGTTGAAGACCGGTTTCTTCCTCTTCAAATGACCTAGAAACTTTAAAACATTTCCATAGTGAATCCATGTGCAGTCATGAGCATAGGCAAAGGAAGGTTATTCTGGTGTTACACACTCTGCCACTGACCTACTGTATGCTGGAGAAAGAGATTGCTTTTTATTTTCCCCAATTGCTGGGTTTTTCTAAATATAATACATCTATAAACTGCTTTATAGTTACAAATAAAATGTCTTGTATAATTGCTGATGACTAATGCTATGGAGTCTCAGCCTACACTTGTGGCAGACAGCCTAAAGCATTTGGGTTGCTTTGTCTCTGTACAAAACTTGAATTTCTTTTTGTGTAGTGGGTTTCACTGAACCAAACTGTATTGGTCACTTGTGCAGGTTGTAGAAAAATAGCAGAAATGAGAAGTTTAAGATTCTTTTTGGCAAAAGTTAGTTCTTTGGAGTAGGCTTCAGAGTTGTCTTTTCTGCCTCGTGTTTAAGATGGATATTGAGTGTATCAAGATAGTTTAGAATCCTTGAAGTTCTTTTGAATATTCAAAGTTTCCAAGATATCTAGGTCAAAATGACTTTGAGAGGAATGGCCTCTATCACCACTATTTGGTTAAATGGGTAGTATCCAGTCTCCTTCCATGTAGGGTTAACAGGAATTGTTCAAGCTGCTAAGTTCTTCATTGTGTGATTGCTGTATGTTCTGTAAGGAGATTTATTTAAAATTGCTTAAAAGCTGCACTCAGTGGGGAATTCTGCTGCTTGTTCCCTTAACTACTTTAGCTGCAGAGAACATATGACGTCATTTTCATTATCTTTGCTGCTTGTTTGCTTTCAGTGGAGTTCTAGAAAATTATTCTATTGTTTAGTAAACTCAATATTGCTGGGTCCTGGCTGCTTATGGCAATTGAGATGAGATTAGATGCTTTTGTTAACAGGCCCCAGACTTTAAATTTATAGGGACTGGGCACCATCTGCTCTCAATTAAAGGTCCTGAGCTCTGAAATTAATTCCTTCCATTGGTCCATTAGACTCAATCTTTTGACCTGAAGTCATGATAAGGCTATATTAGCCTCTCGAGCCTTCAAAAAGCGAGGAGTTCATGCAGGGACAGTACTGGATATTCCTTTTAGTCCATGTATCAGTGTAGTTAGGAGGCAGAAAGTAATGATTGTTTTGCAATTTTACAGGTAGAGTGAGTGAGTTTTTTTTTTTAAAGCGCCCTGGAGATTTAGAGCTCACATCCTCATGAGTTGTGATAGGACTTGTGCTCCTAAATCATATAAGTGCTATTGAAAATCTTTCCCAGAAAAATCAAATTAATATAGAGAATGTTGACTAAATTCACAGAAAGACTTGATATAGAAGTGGGTTGAGTGTAGAAGTCCGTTGTTCCCAGACTCACGTTTGCTTGTTAGATTAGCTGTGTTTTGCCTCAGCTTGCTTTCACTGATTCCATCTGCAGCTGCAAAATTACCAGAAATCCTGGCCCTAGGATTGTTCGGCCACTGCTTTTGCCGAATTTATATCTGTCCTGTGGTGTGTAGATGTTGCAGAGAAGAAATGGACGGATGGACAAATTGGTTTGCATTTTTGAGGTTGTAAACCGCCCCCCTTCTCATTTCCTTTCTGTAACTGAAAATTGAGGTTTGCTCTGTCAAAATAGAGCAGGGAATACTGTGGAGTGGAGAGAACCTATAGCCATAAGCTTTTTAGTTCCAAAAGAAAAGCTCTAAGATGCCAAATAACTATGCTGGTTGTTTAAATTTAACATCAGTTCCTCATGTGCACGAAAATGTATTTTAAACATTTCAGAATCTGATAGTTCCTTAGCAGACTTTGGTTTAATTTATATGGTGCTAGTAATTTTCTGGAAGATGGTTTGTAAGAGTATTGTTTTTGAGACAAAAATCTCTTCAATGTCGAAGAGTACTCCTGTCTTACCCCAAAAGGCAATTTATTAGAATGTTTTGGACCCTGCTGTCTGTCAGACTATGAGTAGAAATAAGCAAGGAGAGAGTTCATGTGCCTGTTTTTATTCCTGTCTAACAATCCCCATGACATAAAAAATTGCAGCAGTGTTTGACTTCATACAGGGAGCAAACAAAGTCAAAGTGACTGCCTTCTCAGCGTGGAAGGAATGACTTGTGACTGTTCCACCTAAGTGTTGCTTGTTGTCGACCTGTCAGCCAGAGGTTAAACTCAGGAATTCAGTTTTTTATTAGTCTTTCTCAGTATTTTCCTTAAGTTCACCTAACTCTCTGTCCAACTCATAAATTTCTGATTCACAGGGCAGTGAGGATACTTATCCACTCCCAGTGCTGCAGAGGTTTATGCCTTCAAGGCTGACTGCAATGCCGTTTCCTTCTGCCATCTTGATGCTGCCAAGGCAGTTTTATGTAGTTGTGTCATTCCTCTGTTGTTTTTTAGGTTGCTGGAAGATGGCCGTACCTGCCAGCTGAGCCCTGTAACTACTGGCTGAAAAAGGCTGAAATACTTTTTCATGCCCATGGGGAAAACCACTCTTCTTGCTATTCGAGCAGTTATAATTCTTATTTCCAGCAAGGCCAAGTCTCAAGCAGACAAGATGCTGTTGTCTTAAAAAAGTCGGTTTCACTACAGTCTAGGTGTACCTGTGTAACAGCTTTTTAACTGGGTTCATAAACAACTAGGTAAAAATATCTCTTTCATCTGCTCCCTGCAAGTAGGAGCTCATAAGGTTTAATAACTTTGAAGCTATCTATTTTTCAACATTACCTAAACTAGAATAATGTTGGACTCCCCATGATACTGGGTGTTATTTGTCAGGTGTGGCTTAGATGACTCTGTGACATGTATATACATTTTCAAATTCAATTTTAGTTGTTACAAATGTCCAGCTACATTTTTGCAAAGACAAGTTCTTACCTTTTTTTTTTTTCAAATGTAACATATCATATAAAACTATTAAGTGAACTTATCCAGAAAATGCTGAAGTGTCCACTTTGCATACATCAATAACATTCTCCTTATCCAAAGAGTCATCTTTGCACTTCTGGGACTTAGGGAACACATTTAAACATCTATAACAATATTGAAAATATGGTAACAGAGTCCGTGTACTTTTAGTTAGCAATTTGCTTTAAAAAAACCCCCACAAATTCATTTCTTTCTTGTTTTTTTTTTACAAGTTCTTTGTTCTTTGCAGTATCAAGTATATTGATTTTTATGAAAAAGTTAATCAGCTTACCTTTGTTCAGAGTGGATTTTTGTTCCTCTGATCAGCTCTACACAATTGAATTTTTCATCCTCTTTTCCAAGGTATTTCAATGTTATGAAAAAAGCATTAAAGAGAATTCTGATAAATTATTCCTTTAAAAAAGAAGCTACTGCAATGCACTTTTGTTAAGGCTGGAGAGTTAACTGAACTCAAATATTTCTGTTTT
Source organism: Cariama cristata (assembly GCF_000690535.1). NCBI lineage: Eukaryota > Metazoa > Chordata > Aves > Cariamiformes > Cariamidae > Cariama > Cariama cristata. The sequence continues at coordinate 52,144 of NW_009602008.1, read as the reverse complement.
GTTTTCAATGAGAAAGATATTTATGCTTGGTAAATACAAGAGACAATGTCTCTTGTGGAACTGAATTACATGGTCCCTGCTGATTCTGGTTACCCCAGAATTCGTAATATGAATTTGAAGTAACCATTTAGGTGACATAGTACTATTGATTATCTCAAAATCTGGTTTTCCTTGTGATTTAAACCATTTTAAAGTAGAGTTTGAATACAGTACATTAAAAGATACAGAAAAAATATTTCATAGTCATATCCAAAAAAGAAACACTTTCTGATTGTTTTTTATCATACTCAGTGGTTCTACTTTTATGGACCAATGATTCTCCTCCCCAGAAACCTATAAAAAAGCCAGACTGTATAATACATTTTTATGCAAAATGTGTGATTATCCTGTTTTGCCTTAAGAAGCAAACAAACAATTAAAAAAAGAATAATTGAAAAAAAAACCAACAACAACAACAAAACTCAAAAAACCCCAGAACCTTTTCTTCCATTGTGGTCCTACTTTATTTTTCCTTGTTAAATCAAGCCTGACCTAATCTTTTATGAGTTGTTTTTGTGTCTGTATTACTTCAGACCATGCTCTCATCAGACTTCACAAGCTAAGTGTACTTGAGTTTCAGATAGTCTGTGGAAATAATCAAAGAAAATGTACCGTACTCCTAGATGTGATGATAATGGTTCATTATGTCCATTAAATTTAGTACTGAATCAGTACTGAGTATTCTGCTGTAAGTTCAGGTTAGACTCAGTGTCCTGATCACTTGTAATTACTAAAGTGCAACTGTTAGCTCGGCTAAACTCCAATCCCAGTGACTTTCATTCTGCTTATCAATTTCTTCTGAACTTTACATGTGGGAAGCCTTCAAAGTATTTGCTTTGAAGTCAGAGATTCTGCAATGAAATCCTGATTTAGTCACTAATTTGCTGTCTCTGCATTTGCACATTACTTCATCTTTCTGATTTTGTTTTCCTACTTATAAATGGGCATTGTAACGCTTGTTTTCTGTTAAACTTCCTAACTCTGCCTTTTTTTACCTTCTCAAGCGAAATAATTTTAAAAGGTTATGTATCTTTTTTTTTATATATATATGTATATAAAAAAGTAAAAATACATTTGCAGTAACTTTTTAAAAGGCCTAACTTTTATAAATTCAGAAGGGCTTCCGAATCCTGCAAATAATCTCACTAAATTTTATCCAATTGAAAAGCAAGGTGGATGCAGAAACCTGGACAATCTCTGGTAATTTCAGATGAGATTGCAGTAAAACCACTGCACAAATTATAAGCAGCTTTAATATGCTTGCATTTGCATATTCTGAATAAATGCAAGTAGTTTCATATGTTCTTAAAGTGTATGTCAAATTGCTGGTACTGGAAATGTGTTCTTTACTTGTACAAGAGTAAAAAAAGCAGAGAAGATGTTGCTGCCCTTTCTTTGGTTACCTGCCACCTCCCATTATAGCAGAGTACAGCTGAGCTACTGTTCTTGTCCAGGCTTTGACTAAATTGCTACGAACTTCCTGAGTTGATTCTTTTGATTTTTGATTATATCAGTACTCTTAGATCAAGTACTGACATTTTTCACGCTCCTCTATAATGCCATTTTTATGTTTTCCCTTATGTCCTGTTCAGGGCTTTTCAACCTGAGGCTTCAAATTTTATCCGTTCAGTAACAGATTAATTTTCTTTTTTTTAGAAGATGGGCACAAGTGTCTCTGTCTCCTGTTTTGGAGAGCTGCACATATTGGCATGCTCAGTGTGCTTGAAGTTTTCCTGTAGGATGCACAAGGCATGAGAGAGAGGAGGTGAAATCAACTTTCTGGAACTATCTGTACTGGTCTCATCAGATCTAAATGAAGCAATAGCCTTTCCTCTACTCTTCTCCCATTCCACCAAAACCATGGGAACACTTTGTCATCAGGTAGGCAAGCCAGACTCCATTCTTGCTCAAAATGAACATGCCACGGTGTGGGCAACCGCTGATTCTTGGAAACAGAGGCAGATGCTTGCACTTTTGGCATCATAGGTGAGTACGAGGAAGGAGTATGCTCAACCATGCAGAGGCACTGGATGGAGCTTTACTCCTTTCCTGCAGTGTTTGAGGGAAAAGAAGATGCCTCCAAATTCCAGCAGCGGCAGAAAGGTCCTACATGGCTAGCATCTTACCAGCCATATAGGACTGGGGTAGCTGAAGGAGCAGCTGGCACTGGAGCACCTGTCATGTGTATCAGTCATGTGTGCATCACTGCTGCTTGTTCAATTTGCTCTCCCTCCCAGATTTGTTTGTCTGTGATAGAGTAAGGAAATCTCTGCCCTAAATTTGGTAGTTGATACTGTGGAGAGCAAAGGCAGGGTTGACAGAGCAGGTAGCAGCCCTGTCTGGTCAGAGCATTGCCTTTTTCTGCTCTGCTCTCTGAGTGTTCTGACACCTGGCTAAACATGATGTGTGCTATGCTGTATTTTCTATGCAGTACCTTCCCAGTCCCTCCTCTGAGTCTGCTGTAACCAGAAGTGGCCTTGTTTTCTTTGTTTAGGGGCCATAGATGATGACAGAGCAGAATTCAAGAGAAAATGCTTGTGTTCACAGTGCTTCCACATTCTGAAATGTAGGCTGGCTTCAGCCTGTCAGGTGTCCACCTTTGAGGAGATTCAAGAAATCCATAGGTTTCTTGTTTGCCCTTCTCATTTCAGTGTTCCCATTCTTCAAACTCTTCTGGTGGACAACTTTTTAACTTGCAAGTCATTTGGCCACCTTCTGAGCCTGCAAGAAGTGTTCCATTTGCAATTTCACTGTATGGCCTGTAACATGTGAATAAAAGGATTTTCCAGACAGCCAAGCATTGCAATATGTCTATCAGTTGTGGAAGCACGCTTGAGGAGGGACTAAACCCTTGTGCAGATTGACTGACATAGTCAGAAGTCATGTAAAGCCTGCAGCATCAACTAGGATATCATGAAAGCTGTAATATATCAGCTCGCACTATTCTAGATTATAGAGTCGGTTGGAGCCATCAGCTATCAGGTGATTAACTAAAAAAAGTGTAGTCCTGTGAAGGCAGTATATGGATAGCTGGAGATCTTAAATCATACATGCACATGTAATGCTGCTTTCAGGATTTCACTCATAACATCTATAGGTTTGGCTGGAGTTTGTGTACTGCCCTTCCAGGTACCACCTGAACAGACTGATTTTACAGATCAGACTGATTTTATGGAGCAAGATCCAGCTTGATGGCTGGAACCCATGAACACGGCGGAGATTCTTTGTTCTTTTCTTTGTTGTGACTATTCGCATCAAGTGCACCAGGCAGACTGAGTAACTTGCAGATACAAGGGATGTGATGTTGGGTTGAACTCAAATTACCTAGTCTTTCTTCCTAGTTTTGAAATTTGTCACACTGTCCCACATAGTGTTGTTCTGCATCTGTTTTGTGCCTGACTTCAGAGAGCAAGTCCTGAAAAACAACACACTTGAAAGCTAGAAGGACATGGCACTCATTCATCTCATCTCTGCCAGGCAGCAGTCTGTCTCACAAGGAGATCTTATCATATAAACTCTCTATTTCCATGGGTTCTGCAGTGATGTGGCATTTCCAAAGTAGTCAAATGGCAACTTAGGAGTGGCTGCTGAAGGGGTTTGTGCAGGCAGTGTGAGGGAGGGACCTACCTGTGAAAGATTCATTTGCCACAGAAGAGAATACCAAATTCGTAAGTTCTGCTTCATTGTGTATTGGGTTTATTGCCAGATACCTTTAGTTTTTTAATCATCCTGAACTTATTTCTGTGGGGTGTTTTTCTGATTGCCGGAGGAGTGTCTAAGCTTAGCTGGGACAAGGCTGCAGGGTTATTGTTCCAGCCAATTTCAAATACCACAGCTATCGTCAGTTACCTCCTGTGCAATCTGGTGTCCTACGCAGAGCATATTCTTGCAGAACCAAGGTCCCATCTGATCCAGTCATTGGGGCTGGTCTTGAATGTCAGCGGCTTGAGCACCACAAAGATTTACTGTACCTTGTGGATTCAGGGAATCCCCTTACAAAGCAGAAAGCATGAGGACTTCTTCCTTAAAGTAGAAAGATTTTACAAGTGAGATTCAGAATATTTGAATCCAAAGAGAGTTTCAGTAACATAGAGCCTAGTCAGGCAGGACCAAGTTTCGTGTCTTTGTTTGCGGTATTTGGTAATGAAACTCTGGTAGCAGAATTCCTTAGGAATGTGTCTCAAACAAAACTAGAGACAGCTAACCTGTGGAATACTGTGCATATGTTCAGTACTTTCTAGAGTTTTACCTTTTTCAAGTAACGTATAAGATCAAATTAAATATGAAGACCGTGGACTTTTTTATTCCACTTCAGAATCAGTAAAGTATCACTCACAGGTCTTAGTGCGTTCACTGGCAAAATACAATTAAAATCAGTAAGCATATAGCTGGATTTGAAGTACATCCGTTTGAAGCCCTTGTACTGAAGAACTTGCAACTAGAAGTCTTTAAAGTAGGCAATAAACTATTAAAAGGCTAAACAAACTGCTGACTAAATTCATTCAGAAACTAAATTATTCAACAGTATCCAATACTCATTGTCATAGCATGAATTTATATCTAGCTACTCTTCTTGGGAGCATTTTGTCCGATTGCTATAACTTGAATAGTAAGGACTAGATTATTCAATCTTACTTCAAACTGATCTGCAATATCTGCAGAAATTGGATATGCGTACCTCCAAGTCACTGGCTTTTCTTAAATTAAAAAAAAAGTATTCACATATGTAAATGTGAGTATGTGCAGAAAACTCTGCAAGGCTGTAGCCTATATGACTTTAATGATATTTGCATGACAGCATACTTCATAGAAACACAAATACGCATCTTAAGATATGGAGACTACCTAAAGGGTATTTAAAAATTGGGATCTACACCTTGTTTTATTCAAAGAACTCTGATAGAAATTATCTTGTCTTTCAAAACAATATTCACATATCATGCTACTGTATTTAAGGAATTTTAGTTGAAAAGCTTCACAGAAAACATTTCAATATGTCTATGGATATATTAAAAACTTAATATTGAAGAACACATCAAGGAGTAAAAAAGTTACTAAAGCACTCCCCTGTGCTGCGATTAATTTGTATATTATCAAGATTTTTATTATGAATGCAGTTCCTAATGTAGGCCTATAATAAACAGAGTGTAATTGAATTTTCAATATTTTGCCACCAGGGAGTAATTTTCTTACAAGACCTCTGCTCCATCTTCTGGCTAATTGTCAGCAGTTACTCAGTATCACTGCGTTAGTGTCACCAAACAGTGAAAACAGAAGCTACCTGCTTCCATTACATGTAAAGACGTGTAATTCCATCCCTTGTCTATTTATCAGTTTTGAGTTGTGTGCCATTATCACTTGCACCTTTATTAACAGCATGAGGTTTTTTGAAAATACAGCCTTGGAGATAAACCAAACTTCTTATAAATTTGGCTTGGTGTAAGGTTTCAGTCAATTTGAGTATTCCACGTGGTAAAAACAGAAGCATCCATAGCATTAGGGTTTTCAGACACACTAGTGAGAAGAGCATTTTATGTAACCCAGGAATGACTGAGTATTTTGTTTTGTTTCTTAGCAAATGGAGTCATGAATTTGGGAATATCCCTTGCCTTTCGCTTCCTTTACATGTTGTGTTACACCACAAATATAACAGGAACAGAATTATAGACTGCTGTATGTGCAGAGGAAGGCTGACAGGTCTACCAGCTAAATAGCAATGGCCAAGGTTTTGTGAAGTTCTTGGTTCCTCTCCTGGTCAATACTTTCATGAAGGTTTTGAATGTTTGGAGTAGTTTTATTAACTTTTGCTAGCAGTGCCAGGCTAGGAGGAGCCATAAACACTTTGCTGTAAGAGATTAGCGTTACAATCTTCATATGTTGGACTTAAGAGCAAAAAACTGTAGGACATAAGCTGCAATTCAGTAAGAGAAAGTACAGGTGCAATTCTGAAGTAGCAATAATTAATTCACACCTTCAAGATGGGAAAACCACTTGGCTGGCAGAAGTTTTGTAGGAAAGGAGCTAAATACTACAGGGGATTGTTCAGAGTGTGAATCAGTCAATCATTTTGTGAAGGGAAAATGAAAAAAATAATAATACGTTGGGACTTGAGCATGAGTATCATATGAAATAGGCATAAAGTAACTCCTTCAGCATCTCTGAGCACTCATAAGGCCTCACCTATAGAACTGCCCACCACGGGGATTCACAAATCAATGAAGTTTTGGGCCCAAGACCATTTGAAAAAAAAAACAGAATTAGCTGAAATCCGAAGTGGAGAGTATATCCTCTGAAGAAACAATGGCTGAACTGGATTCCTTCTGAAGAAGGGAACATGATGGAAGGACCTTGTACATTTTCAGGTACGTACAAGCCTGATGCTGACGAGCAGGGAATGACTTGGTGGGTCATGCTGTCAGCAGGTCAAGAAATAACGTGCTAATTGTTGCGAGAGAGGTTTTGTTTAGGCATTAGGGTAGCGAAGCACTGGTTGAGATGTTTTGGGAAGGCTGTGAAATCTGTCTCCCAGAGGTTTTAAGAACAGGTTAGTGTTCTATTAAGAATGGATAATCCTTCTCACTGTCTCGTTCATTCCTGTGAATATGTGGTCCCTGCAGATTGCTATAAACAATGTCTAAGAAAAGTTGCATTTTGAAAGCTGACAAAAATAAAATGTCTAGTGTCATCCACCTATCTCAGTTGCTTAGCTGGTCTTAAATAGAATTTAATAACAATGCATATCTGTTATTTTTAACACTTTTGCAAGCTGGACTGTTGACAATTGCTTTGATTATTTATTTTCTCATATACCTGCCAGTTTGAGAATTTGCCAGGTTTCCTGACATCCAAGTGCTGGATTTCAGATTCCAGCCCAAACTTCTGTATTAGCATGAGAAAAAATAACCCCAGACCAGCAAATGTTTTACAGGATTCTGCTGGTAAACATGAGCATCAGTCTACAGTTATCTAAATCAGTAATTTTCCTTCTCCCTTCCTTGCTTGGAGGGGGAAACACAAAGAAATGTGAAGACAAGAATGTGCTACAGCAGACATTGCTACCTTTACTGCAATCATGCTCGCTTCACCCCAGCACGCCTACTTTCCAGTGCTTTTTCATCCCAGCCACCGTTCAGACAATCCCATACTGGGGCAGGGGTAGTGAGATGAGTGCTGAGAAACCAGGGTGGAAACGAAGCAGGAGAGAATTAATTGGAAATGCTGCTGGGTGGTTTGGAGCATTGGCAAAACAGGGGCTCACGCTTGTGCTCATAGATGGGGAAGAGCTCAGCAGGGATGGTGTGGATTTAAAACTGAGGCAAGAGCAGTTTTAAGTCTGTACCATCTTTGAACAAAGGAAGAAACCTGGGCATGTTTTTAAGATGAGGAAGTTGACAATTCTCTTTCTAATGAAAAATTGGAATTATAACTTTGCATTCAATTTATTGGCAATATTATATGATGATATAGTTGTTAGTCATGTATAAAAAATTAACTTACGTAAGACATGAACTCAGACTCAGTAGCTGGATCATAGGTATAAATATCCTTTAAAATGTGTTCAATGTAATTTTGAAGGTCAGAGTTAAGGTACAGAGTCTACAATCTATCTCCTTGTCATCCATTAAGAATTACTTGCACTTTGCTACTCAATATAGTCAATATAATTCTTTGTAAAACATGTGCCTGAAATTCTATGTACTACACCCTAATTGTACCTGAGCTCTTCCTCCAGCATAAAGAATCTGCATGCTTTTGATTCTTTCATGTTACTATGCAAAGGCTATTTGCCCTGAAAAGGCATTATAATAACTCTATAGCATTCACATGCCTCCTGGAAACCTTACAAGAAGTTCAAAGTGAGGAAATGCCTTCATTTCCCGTGGTCTCTTTTGGCATGAGCACTAGGACTCTGCTTTTATCAGACCTGTCGGCTCTCATGATGTCAGTGGGAGACTGATTCCCTCAGTAAGTTTTCTGTGCCATTGCATGTATCCCCTGTACAGGAAAATAGTGCTGGAACATCTTATGGCACTGTTATGCTTTGGCTGATGCGTTTGGTGCATAGGATCCTGTAGCAGAGGCTTACAGCAAGTGAAAAGCCCTTGAATGGTATGATCCCCTACTTTGGCCTGGCATTGCCATTCCTCTCCCCTTGTATGTTCCTGGCTTGTACAAGTCCTAAAAGATGTAACTCGTGAAACGCATGCCAGATTGTTTAACTTGATAAATTCCCTTCCCAAATTTGCATCATGACAAACATAGCTTTTCTGTTTCATACCTTTTATCTGTAAGTTTTGAAGTGCTTCATACTTTTTTTTTAAGATGTCACAATTAAACAACATCTCTGTGAAGTGGATGATGATATGGCCCTTCTTCAGATGCACAGCAGAAATGTAAAGACTGGTCTACTAATTGGGGCTTAACCCAGATTTCTTTCTTGTGGATGTCAGTCAAGGCATTTGTTATAGGGAAAGCAAGTATATAAATAGTTAGGAGTATTGTATTTTTCAGCTAAGGTGTTAAGAATTGCTTGTCAAGTAGTACATGGACAGGTGGAACGCACATGTGAGGATAAATGTGAAGATTTTAGTATCTGGTTCTTGGATGAAATGTGTTGGCTTTATAAGGAATGGGAAACGATTTACTTCAGCTGAGATCTATCCACTTACCACCAATAAAAAATTTTAAAAATCAGTGAAAATCACTGCAAGGTTTTGAGGTATATTTCTACAACTGCTCACCAGCAGGATGGTTTTGGTAGCCCGTAGGCAGACAGTAATTGGACTGAAAATTGGATGGTGAGGTCATTTACGATGACAACACATAGAGTGAGAATTACTGCTTTGGTTGTGAGTGTACAGTATGTGTTTTGCAGCAGATGTAAATGAGAGGAAAAGTTCACAAGTGGTCAGAGGCTTAATGTGGCTCTCATTTTGCCAACCTGGTTCACTTCCATGGGGTGGGGAGATGTAATGTCGGATCTGCTGGGAGCTCCTGGAAATTCTCAAACTATAACTGTATCCTTGAAATGAATTTGCATACCTCCTGTTGAAATAACAAGGACATGCAAATATCAGTTTGAGATTTAGATGTGTGCTGTGTTTTTTGCTTTTCAGGTGGATAATGAGTCTCTTTTGGCCCATAGGATGAGAATAGTAAGATATATAACACAGAGAAGACAGGATCAAACTAGGAGTGAGGTGCAGGTAGGGGAATTAGCTGAGCTTCTCAGGGCCCATGCTATATAATTTAGGTCTAGTGTGCATAAGGGATATGGCATAACCCCAGTTAAAACCTCAAAATGTAAAGTTCGGCAGTTAAGTGAATACTTTTTTTTTTTAATGTCACTTAAAGCTGCAACAAATTTAGCACACAATATGCACTTGGTATCCAGCTTCTGAAACAGAAAGTGCCTCTCAAAAATTGTCAGTAAAATGTGTAAAAATAACCTCTATAACAAATAATCTTGCTTGTTGAAAGGATAAATGTCTCTCTGCTTGGCATTTTGAGGCTGGGTAAGGTGTATTGAGAAAATGCAGGTATTATGTCATCTTGATACATGTTTTCATATATTGTTACAAACAAACATACAAATAGATCTTGTGCATTTCCTGATTCCCTTAAGAAATAGTGTTATTAAGGTGCTAGTGAAACTGTCTTGACAATAAAAGCAGCACTGAGTGTTTTCTCCGCCCCCTTTATTCTTTCTCTGGAGGAATATGTTAGTGTAAGAGGAGTATGCGTTTTCTTTGTTTTTAAGCTTTGAGGTGTTGTCAGTAAAGGTGATGTGTGTTTGATACCACTTGCGGTTTTTTACATTGCTTTTTCCCACTTTTTCTAAATACTGTGACTCATTCTCTCACAGAGAGATCTTGTCTATATTAGCACAGTCCCTCTGATAGGTATTTCTATTTAATCTACTTAACTAATGCTTTCCAAATGCATTGAAGCAGATGGGTGAATTCTGTTTGACTTGAAGTATCGATATAGGTGGGATTCATCTCCCTGCAGCTTTCTGTCGTTTCTGTGTTCTTCAGCAGATCTTGTTCAAAGGCAATCACTTCCCCACCCTCCTTTTTCTTTTCCTTTTTTTTTTTCTTTTATATGAGTACTCAATGAACTAGGATCTTTATATGCTCCATCCCTACCAAAAAACAGACATGATTTTTTTGTCATTAGATTTGAGACCTGTTTTTTTCTTATGGTTATTGCTACATTGTTTTGTGTTACTTCAAGGAAACCAGTGATTTTTAAGATTTCACATCTAGGAGTATTTTACAAGCACAAGTCCTGTGTGTGCCAATGTCAATCTTATTTGTCAAAGTTAGCACAGGAAGGATTTGTCTGAATGGAGTTGATGTCTGTATGCCCTTTATGATCGATGGAGCGGAACTCTAGAGTGTGGTTCAAGTATTTTGGGGCATAAGTAGATAGCCAGGTTATGTCAGGTGGTTTGCTCCTAAGTGTGTCTGCCTTTGTACAGGAAGCATTAAAAAGCGTTTTACCCGAGTTTAGGTGCATGTCTGGGCTACCAGGATCTTAAATCAGGTTAAAAGAAATAGGGCTACTTCCCCACCACCCCCCGTCCCCTAGTGCAAACTGTCCTCTTTTTCTTATACAGAGAAAAAGTTCCTCCACAGTTTGCTTGGGAAAATGTGATTTTCAGAAATTATACTAAAGGAGTTGAATAAACCCATTGTTAACACAGTGCAGCAAACACAGACACATACAGCAGCCACCATTGACAACAAAACTGAGAAAGATGCGGAGGAAAGAAAGGGTTTGGGTGGTACTGATGCTGAAGAGAGCTTGGATATTTTGGAGGAAAAGTGTCATTAAAGTGTGATTGTTCCAAAGACCAAAAATAGCAAAGAATGAAGAAGGAAAATCATGAAGTCCAATACAACTCTTCCTATAATGCTCCTGGGTTTTTTGGGAAGGAGTACGTGTATTTGCCTTTTTTTCCTAGTTCAGCCTACATATTATAGGGGCCAGAGATGCTGTGCACAGCACAGAATGTGGGAATAACACAGATGCTCTGTGCTGCAGTCTGTGTGCATTTTTTCACCACTCAAAGAATAGTCTAGCTCATGGTATCACGTACCACTTTAAAGTTTAGCAAGTAGTTTGGTAAATTCTTCAGCATTCAGGGATGTAGAGTTAACACGTTTATGTGGCTTTGCAATGGATTTAGTGTACTGATAGTATTTTTTGTATTCCTTACAAAATTTGAAGCATCTAGCTTTAAAACTGGAAATGCTAATTAGTATCAATTAAGCTATTTCAGATTCATAAGTTTATTCCAAACACACCTGCAGAAATTATTCGTTTACTTTTCTGCAGAGTTAGCTTTGCAGACAGACACTGAAATTCCATAAAACTTTCTTACCTCTGAAAAAATGCACAGAAAATTTAAATTACTATTTGGTATCAAATGGCCTCAAGTTCGTGTTGTGTTCACATGTACTGTAATTCAGGCAGGGATTACTTCAAAGAAAGTCATTACTATGAAGTCTCAAAACTTGTAGTGGTTTGAATTTGTGATCCACTATCTTCAATATACTATTTGTAATGTTGACAGCCCTCTTTCAAATAGAATTAAATGCAATTTTACGAGTGATGGAATGGAATTGTAGTAGTGTTCAGTAAAAATTGGAAGACCAGTAAACATACTAGAGCTTTAACATCCGCATACAAAGTTATTAGAAGAATATTTCTAATGGATTTGGTTTCTGCCACTTACAAAATGTGAAATACTAAACATTGCTAAAAATGTTACTGCAGTCATTTCCTTATAACAGGAAGATGTGGGGCTAGATCCTCTCCTGCATGTGCTGGTGTTACTGCTGGTGTTGTCAGGGTGTGACACACTTCTTGTTCCTCTGGCAGGAGTTGCTACGCAATCAAAATTTGGAAGCCTGTGCATCGTGTCCAAGCTGTGAAAGAACAGGTGGGGGGGAACGCTAAACTTAATTTGGTTTTGTAGGTTTTTTGTGGCTGTGGTATGGCCAACAACTTCTCAGCTCTTTAACTCTGAGAAGGAGTTCTCTCTGAAATGCCAATATTATAAACAATTTTTTTTCTTTTTTTTTTCCCCCCCCAGCAAATAACATTAGGCATGCAATAGATAAGTCAGGTCTGTTGCAAATACAATGTTAAGATTTGATTTTCACTTGTTCTGCTTTAAAGTATGTTTCTACCTTGTTTGCATTTTTTTTGCAAGTTTTTCCCATATACTCTCTCAAACATACACTTCTTTCCATATCATACACATAGTTTTTCACTCTGGCCTATTCCTAATAAAGAAATCTTCTTTATCATGTTCCTCATGATAATAGCCATCAAAACCAGGCTGTTGCTCTTTTAATAAAAGAAGAGAATGTGTTTAGTTGTTCTACTGATAAAAGAAGCAGTTCCACAGACAATGCAAGTTTGATTTTTAAAACAAGCCAAACGAATTTCTGGGCTTTCAGTTGTCACTGAAAAAACCACTGACTTGCAATCATTTTAAATTAATCACTTTAGCAACTAATACCTGGTGTGCTGAAGTGTGAAAATATAAAATGCAAAGAAAACCCAAACAAATAGATACATGTATGTGGTAGTTTAGTAGAAAGAGTACCAACGCAATGCATGTATGCCATCAGGAGCAGATCACAAACATGAAGGTATCCTTGCAGATGCAGGGCGCTGTAGTTTAATTTTCTATCGGAAGGTGACTGCTTAAAGGTCATTTCCCAAAGCATAAATCAGATTCTTTGGGGATGTATCCTTTAGCTTCATCTAATGTTTCATTGACTGTATAAGCATTAAACTGGGGGAGAATGACATGCTGTAGTAAGTGGATCCCAGGTGGGCCTTGGGATCTGCAGAGCCAGCTGTTCCCCAGCTCCGATAACTCTTTCAGATTTGCAGATCCTTTTGCATCTGACATGGCATGCCAAGCCTTTGTACTGCCCGGTGCTGATGTTTTAAAGGAGAACGGCTTAATAATTTATTAACTGCTACATTTCCTTTGGGCTTTATCTGTGTGATGCTGTTGAGTCACTGAGAAGTGTAAATACATAGAAGTTAACAGAAGCTTAGTCTTTAAGAAAGCCGAAGCTGCTGCTTTCTTTTTTTTTTTCTTTTTTTTTTTTTTTTGGCCAGGGACTCCTCTGAGAATTTATTGTTGGTTTACTTGCTATGAAAGAAAAAAAAGTTCTGCTTTTTAAATCAGGGCTGAAACGTGTTTTGAGCTTGTTAACATCATGCCCTCCTTAAAATAATGATAATTAACAGTATAATAACAATGTATTTTCCTGTTTATATGCATTTGTAGCTACTGATTTTTTTCAACCTACTACCAATATCAGCCTTTTCTAATCTCTGTCTCAGCATGCAGTGTATACATGTCTCTATCAGCTCGTTCCCTTCAAATTCAGAAAACATATTCTTGTCCATCACTTGTGCCTTTGTAATATGTTAGCGTAGGCTTCTGCCAAGCTGTTAAATCTCCCAAAGGCCATCTGCTCCACAACTCTAGAAAAAGATGATGAAGAAACAGTAGTACTTCTTCAGCATTTCCTGGCTAAGAGAAATCGAATTCTGTCTTCTGGTTCCCTCAATAAATACAATGAAAAATGGCTAAAACCGGATCATTTTCACACTTGTTTCTTTAATCTCTGCTGTCCACGCTTGGAAAATCAAAGCATAATGCAGTCTTGTCCATGCATACTGATTTATGATATACACTTAAATATCAGTCCATATTTTCTCTTGCATATTTATGAGTAAGAGTTATGGCACGGAATTACGGAACTTCAATATCGCTATTTTCAATAGTATTACTCCCATAGGCTGGAATAGTACTGTAGTGAATTCATATCTTTGCAATATTTATTGTTCAGATGCAAAACCAGTATAGTGCTGTATTTAAAAAAAACCTAATACTTCGGTTTAGATATGTAACATAAAGACCCCCAAAAATAGAGATCATGAGGGGTTTTCTTGGTAGAGTAATGCAATGGAGAGAAGACAGTCTTCCTCTGTTTCCTTTGTTTTATTTAAGACATATGAGCTTGCAGAAGTTACTGTATGTTTAAAATAATATGTGCCTCTAATACTAAAAATTACGATCAATATGAATAGTAAGCTATTAAGAAGAGAGGTTTTAAGTGGAAAAACTTCTCTGTTGACTTCACATAAACATTTTGCTATTTGGATACTCGTTCAATTTAGCAATAAAATGCTAATTTGGACAATGGCATCAGAGACTGCCTTTGAATACAGTTTCATTCTTTATCCATTTGTAAGAAAACCAAGATTACCAGCTAGAAGCTTTCATGATGTTCAGTGCCTCCTCTTTTTCTGTCAGGACTTCACTTACACTCCATGGAGGGACCAATAGGTGTTGGGAAGCAAGGGGACAATCCTTCTGCAGAAGAAACAAAAGAAATGGGCTTTTTAGGTTTGTGAAAATCAGTCAAAGAATATCTTAATACCTGCAAATATGTGGTAAATAATGTGATAGAATAAATTGACAGAAGTTAATCCTGATGTGACTGAGTTTTCCAACTCCAGCTAGGGCATTCACTGCATCCCCTAAGTTTGGGGACAATGCCGTGCAGGTTTTCACATGCTATGCTACTGCTTTTATTTCTGTGAAATCACCAATGCTTCATTACTAAAAAGCTGAGATAATGATTATATGGCACTTGCAGACTTTAAGCTGGTTTGAACATCAGGATATGATAACGTGCATTATTTTTCATCTGTTCAGCAGCATTTAGTCTCTGTGGAGGCTGAGAGCATTGTGAAAGCTTTTCATATCAGAAAAAGAGTAGGCCAAACCTGATAGGTATCAGCATCCAACAGAACTGGTTCCTAATGTAAAGAATGATACATTATTTTCTTCACCTAAAGCAAGCGAACAAGTCTTGCAGTTGAGAGGCATTCAAGATTTCCCTGAATAGGTTTACATTTTCCAGTGGAGGTTTGAAGTGTAGCTCTAATATGAAAAGAAGCTCTATGGAAATGACCATTTCTAACTCAACTGCTGGGAGCCTTATATGGGCTTACAGTTCTGTTTAGTAACCAGAATGCTGATTTGTACATCCTTTGGTCTTGCAAAGGTAACATAGCTTTGGATTAGTGAATTGTGTCCTGGTTCCTGGTCTGTCCTGGTCTTGCTTGTAAATTAACAAAATTAGGTAATTTTAAGTACATCTCCAAACTCCTCCCTTCATTGCTCTCCCAAAGGTGCTCACAGTGGTGTTTCACTGATGCAGCTGAGACAGAATTCATCAGAGAGAACAGATCTGGTTTAGATCCAGGAGGAGTTTATAGCACTGGCAGCTATAAAGAGATTTTGTTCTTTGTAAAGGCAACAAATCCAGCATAGAAATTACTGAAGCAAAATTAATAGAGTTTTGCAATGCATCTTCAAAACAAAATAATTTCTTCTTTTTTTCTTTTTTTTTTTTTAACTCAGTTTGTATCTCTATGTGTTCCTCCAGTTTCCAGAATGACAACTGGCTTTACAAGCGCCAAAATGAAAATACAAAAGTGTAAAGGAGATCATTACTTATTAATGTATTTGTTCTTTGTGTTCAAAACTTAACAACCTCCTTTTCCTTTGTGAATGAAGTTTACAAGCCAGTGTTTTTTTTTAATAAACTTCTAACACTGTTGGAGCAAACATTACTTCAGATGAGACTCCACCTACAAGCATATGTCTCACTACTACACATCCACAAAGCCAAATATAAACTTGGTAACACAGCTGAAGAGCTCGTTCCTTTGTGAACGTGAAGTAATTTTTAACTTGAGGCAAATTTTTGTTTTGAGCCTTACAAAGAAAGCAGCAGTTGCTCATGTTCTCTGAGTTGAATGGACCATATTAAAATGGAAAAATATGGATGTACAGTAGAGACTGAACTATAAGAGGAGCTGCTGGCTGATCAGGGATTAGTGTCCCACGGTAGGGTTGTTGGACAGACAAAAAAGGATGGAAATAGTGAATGATTACTCTCAAATGTAGGTGCGTTTGGAAAAAAAAACCACACAAGAGAAGTACTTTTTTTTGCTGAAGTTACTGTTTGCTTCAGTAGATTTGCTACTTTAAAAGTACTGACTTGTTAAACAAAAAGTATGTTTGATATGTATTTACTTATATACAGAAAGGTTAGCTTAGAAAAGCCCAAAATCTTATTTGGAAGAGCTGACTTCCTCACTTGGCTTTGTAAGGGTTATAAATCAATCTCACCTTATTCAGTAGAAGATTTTGATTAAATTAGTAGACTTTAGATCATGTTCCTACCTTCATGTTGCTTAGCTGAGCTCCTTAGAGATGTGATAATATAGAGGACATTTTATAGAAATAGATGATACATTTCTTTAAGAAACTAATTTTTTCCCCAGTTTGTTGTATCACCTACAGACAGTTAGTATCAATAATAAAGCACTTCTTTAATTTAAAAAAAAATAATCCACTACTGTAAGCATTGGCTAGTATATTATGCCTGGATATGTCTACATGTACTACTCTCATTGTCTCTTGCAGGAGTGATCAGTATACACTGAACAACATCATTTGGTCTCTTCTTACTTACGTTGCAGCATCACAATACTATAAACCAAAGAAGTTATTATTGTTTTGTCATTTTTAATAACATTCTGTTTTGATTTAGGCATGCTTAATTCTGTTAATTTCTGATCCATTGATCTGTAACCAGGCAGAAATGAAATTCACTCATGAAAAGAAATAAAATTTTCATCTTAATCAGTCAAGTGCAGCCACCACTGGGCTGCTCGGCTTACCTACTCTACTACCACATCAGTTTCAGATAAAAAATTTAATTACTTCAATGCACAGGAATTATTATGAGAAGAAAAATACAGTTGTAAAACCACAAATTGAGAAGCCTTGTTTAAGATCTGTTTGCTGGGTTTTTTTTAAATTATTTCAGTTAATCTACTGAGACAGGGTGGATGGAGTACCTGCGGTAATATCCAAATACCAGGCCTTTTGTGACCAGTTTTTATGTTAAAAGATCTCAAGAGTCTTTCCTTGATGAGACTGGTTGGAATTTGTGTCTTGTACGGGTTAATAAATACTACTGACACCTTACTAATAAATAGCAATAGTTTCAGTCAAGAAAAGTATCATTCCTAAGTAGGGATGCTAATTTCCAAAGCACAATTAGGTACCATGAAATAAAGGGACAGAAAATTGTACTTGAAGTCAAGCATGGTTGTAAGTTCTCTCTCTGATTTGGGAGATTGACTCTTAGCAGGTAAATAGGTGATATTAATTGTTGTTTTTTTCCTGTGTGTCTCCCAGCACAGTGCATCATGGAATATTTGCTAGTCTATGAGTTTAGTTAGGACTACCACGTTAACCCTGGCATGTACCTTGAAAAATTATTTGGTTGTGACAGGGCGCAAGCAAAAGATGTGGGTCTACTTAGTTGGTGGCCTCTGAGGTCTTAATGGCCTTCAGCCCCATTAGTCCTGATATCACTATGTGCTTACTACATTGCTATTTTTTGATTTCGCAAGGAAGCAGCAACACATTTATTTTGGAAATTAAATTGCAAAATAATCTCTTAGCAAGTCTTAAAATTGCATCAATCCAATGGTTTATTTGGGCTGATCTGATTTTCAGAGTATTTTATTTGTGTTTTGTTGATTAGTAAAAGCTTTATTTTTAGTCACCTTGCCACTGTTGTTTAGGAATGCATTTGTGAAAATGGAATTGATTTTTCATTAAGGAACCTTCATTTTCAGCTACAGATAAGTCAAATTGACCCACAATATTCTTAAAGCATATGCAGCGGATTGTCTGAATTCCTAAGCTGTCTTCTCAGGTATTTCGCTAATGTGGCATTGATCAATCTACAGATCCCAAACTGCGGAGAAGTGATAGGAGTATTGGACACAGGATGCAGTACGGGCCAGAAAGATAGATTGTTTGGGTTGTCTTTTTGCAAGTTTAAGGTCACAATTCATTCATCTTGTTACTTTGCTGTATCCCTTTAGTGGCTTCAATTGCAGGATTAAATATTGAATGGTGGCAGATCATTCAATATATGGCTCTTCTACTTTGGCATTAGGAGGCTTTTCATGCTTAAAATGGAACGATGTGCACACAGAATGCCAAAGGTAGTCGTGCTGACGATCTATTCTGTAAGATTAATCCCACAACAACATTATCAGGCAATTCTTAACACATTGATTTATTCCTGATATGACACTTCTGAAACAAATGGATAAATGCTTGGCATATACTCAGCATCCTAGGAGGGAGAATGTGGAATTGAACCCTCTACAGAAAAGATCCATATTTTAAATTAACCCGTTAAAAGCTCAGCAAGGAAAATGCTAAACTTTTAGACTGAAATTCATGGCCCCTCATGCAAAGCTGGTCAGTAAGAAACAAGAACAGGGTAAGAGGGGAAGGATTCCTCCTCAGAGACCAGATCATAGTCTGCAGATTCACCAGGTGCCTCATTTACAGTAATGGTTGTGCCACTGTGCTTCTCAGCCAGAGAAATGCTTCATGTTTCAGTGCCTCTGGCTTCCCTCGGAAACGCTGCTCCCTGCACCGCTGCCGGGCTCTGCTCCAAAGCCCCCCGGCAGGTGCGCGGCCCCTCGCAGAGCTTTGCCTCGCCCCGCTCCTCCTACAGTGCGCGAGCAAGCGTCGGCTTTGCAAAGCTTGTGCTTTTCTGCGCTGCTGAAAGGAGCAAGAGAATTTTGCCTCCAATGGTTGTCACCTGTACAGATTGTGTAAACACCTTCTGTGTTTTCAAAGAATATTATGTACAGAACGTAAAAAGCAGCAGAGCTGTTGAAGTAGGTGGGTGCATTTGCAGGTTTTGTAACGTAGCGTTACGATTGTAGTCCAAACCAGCTAAAGGAAGGAAATGACTTGCTATTGATTCTTAGCTTTAGTGCTGTTTTATTTAAAGTTTCTAAATTGGCATCGTATTTTGTATGTTATGGAGGTTTTTGTTAAATCTATTTACAAGTTAAGAAAGAGCCTCTGGGTTTCAAAAGCACGTCATTAACTTCAGCAACTGAGAAGTAGCTCCAGAGGTGAAAATGTAGGTTTTGCTTTTTAAAATTGTATCTAAGGATTAAATGTGTGTTACATATGAGTTGGGACAAACGTGAGATCCAGTCTCTGTCCTCCATCTGACTTGTGGCTACTCAGTCACTGGGTGGAATTAAAAGCCTTGGGTTAGGTGGCTACGCTTCCTAAGGGTGTCTTAATTATGCTGCCTGTACAGATGTCTTATGCTGATATGCACAAAAGCAATTTTGCGGCGTCACTTATGTAGCCAAGCAAGTGCCAAAGAGGAAGGTGTTGCACAAGTAATACCCAGGAAGGAACGTATGCCCTGGGCTGTAAGGTGACACCTGAACATTCAGATTTGTAATAAAGGAATTTCTCCTTTGGATTTGAGTGCTCCAAGCACGCCTACGCTTTCTTGTGAAATTAGAAGGAAATGTCCTCTGGGATGCTATTTGTTGGCATCCCCCAGAACTGACTACAGATTATTAGGTTACTTATACGTACTTACATATATCTAATACATGTATGTCTTAAACCCCTCTCTTTCCAAAGCAATTGGAACCCAGGTATCTTGTCTTACGAGGAACAACTGAGACTGCTGGCGTCTCAGTAGTTCTGGCAGTCATCCGGGATATGGAGGAGTCTGGTACAAGTCCCACATTCAACGAAAATTTGCTTGTGCAAGGAAGAACAGTTTTAATAGAGAAGGCTGAGAGAGACCTGCCCAAAGACGTCCAGTGTGGTAGTCTGTCAGAGCACATTTCTTGAAAGTCAAAGGTGTGTTTTCAAGCACTTTCTTCAGGAGGATTTGATTCTGAATCACTCTTATGCCATATAAAAGGTGTAACAAGGATCCTCTCATGAGCATGTTCATGATTCAGTCTGTGTGTGTGTCCATAAGCGAAGCATTCCCCTGGTGCACTCTTCAAATCAGAAGTTATTGACTTGTTAATGAGACGAGCTTAGTGAAACTAGCTGACTAGAGATCTGTGACAAAATTGTTTCTAAGGTTTATTCTCAACCATTACTTTGGGTTGTAGTCTTACATACGAAAAATATACGCTAGGCTGTGTTCTTAAATTAGTGCTTTTTACCGTGTTGCACTAATATAAATATTAAGATGCATGAAGTCTGGTTGCCTGCCTGCCAAAATCTCATCTGGATATGGTTACTACATATATACAGCTACTGTTCATGTGCTAACGTCTGTAAATATTCGGGCTAGCTAACAAGACTGTTGCTTTCTTTGCAGTTTCTTCATGTAAGTGATGCTTTAAACTGACCATCTTAAATTGTTTGAACTTTAAATATTTGTTGAATTGAATGAGTGGAATTGAGAGTTGAAGCTTATTGTTATTCAACGTTTTTTTCTAAAGCCAGTAAAATGTTTTTGTTGTATACAACACCTTTTACAGTTTGCTTTAGACTGCTAATGTGTTTGTTTATTGGTAGTGCCACTATAATGAAAGCTTACTTGGCAATGGTTTTTACTGGAAAATAGCATGTATGAAATGCTCTATGGCTGGTCATGTGTGTGTTTGAAAAAGTAATTTTTATGTGGATGTGAATAGTTGTCTTAGTTATCAAAAATTGGCATCCTGTTTCCTCTGAATTTGGTCACAAGTGAAGTGATTATATTCAAAGATTTGTTACTAGAATCCCAAACAGTCTTGAGCATAGACTTAAAAAATAGATACATTATTAGGACTTTTTTTTCCTTTAGCCAAAATCCTTTCTTGTACTAAAGGAATATTTTAATTCATTTGGCTGTTGTTGACATCATAATACCATCAAAGTCAATATGAAATATGAGCCAAAAATCCTTTTTGGGGATCAAGAGTCTGTTCCAGTATTTGTGCTGTAGATTCATATTTTTATGCTATCCACCTTTCATCACGCAAGAATCCTTTTGATCTCATGGAGATGAGAATGAGAACTGATGGACACATGAGAATGAACTGCAGAATTTGCAGTAATTCAGATTCAAAAGAAAAATTTCTCCTTGGTGTTTGAAATAATTTTTTGGAATATCTTCTGGTAAAATTAGATCCTGCATGAGGACATTCTGAGATGCTACACGTGCTTGCTAAATACATACTTTCCTATAACACAGATTGCAGATAAATTGCTGCATAGATGTTATGGTGTAGACACCACAAATTATCATTAAATTCTCATTTTTTTTTTGGTGAAAATGTTTCTCCTGAGCTTGAAGATGAAATAGCAACAATGAGAAAAACAGCATGTTACATTCTTAAATCTACAGGGTGATAAAATCACCAATTACATGAAAAGTTCGCTGGAATGGTTTTTTCTTACGTTAAAAAACCTACTTTCACTTAAATGTTGATTTTTCTGGTTGCAAAGTGATTTAATCTGCTAATTTCCTTTGTCTAGATTTTTTTTTAGCACTGTAAAATTAATAACCCTATTATCACATACTCACTAGCCTTATTTTTCATTGTTTCATTTTTGTCTGTTAGATTGGCATAAAATTCCAAGTGCAACTTTGGAGGTGAAAAGCAGTGCTGGCCTGGAGATTTCACTTGTGATATACGTATAAAAATGTGAACCAATGCTCCTCTGTTGATAAGCAATGCATGTGACCCATGACGGGCAGCTTGCTGTTCTGGTGGAGCAAAATATTACAGCTAAAGCATGCAGGCTTCTGCTCCACTGGACTTGGAATAGATTAGTAAAGTACTCTCCCAGCTCAAAGGGTTTTACTTTGGGGTTTTTTTTCCCCATGATGGATTATAGATAAACTCATATGCAAGTTTATTGCAAGATTCCTCTGAGACCCCTAGCTTTTTATGAATGGAAAGGTCATTTATAAATGTTCAACATCATTGTATTTTATTATTTTTCCCATAGGACAAGATTGCTGTGTTTTCTGTAAGAGACTGCAATCAGATTTTAACAACCACATAGATTTAAAGTTGTATATATTACTTGGGTTTAGATAACTGAAGACTCTGTAGTGAAAAATACGTTTGATTTCAGCTCATGGAGGTCTCTTTTATTCATATTTTACAATCTTCAAACCAGAACACAGACTTTACCACCAGAAACCAAACCAGAACACACACTTTATAGAGTGGCTTTGAGGTCCACTATTTGTGTAGTTGTGTTTGAACCATGGGGTATATTGATGCTTGGTTTGGACACTCAGTTATATTTCGTGTTTGTATTTGCTGGTCTTAGTTCCTGAATCTTATTCCTTTGGGCATAATGCATCTTTCGGTCACTATAACATCTAGTTTGTTATCATCTATTTTAAAAGCATTAATATTAAGTAGAAAAATCTTTACCCAGGGAAAGTTCAGGATTTGAACATGTACAGCCGTAAATTGCATTCATTGTTGCAACATAAAATGTCAATTAGTAAATTTGAGAGTTAAAGCAATAAAAACAGCTCTGTGATCTGATAGAGAGATTCAGCGTCAGGCACTGAAATTCTTCAAGCATTTCTTCCCTGGCTTAAAGTTCTAAAGGCAACTTGGTTTTTATTAGTAAGGCTTGGTAGCAAAGTACATCCCTGTATTTATGTTACCACTACATCCAGAATCCCCATGCTCAGTCTCACACCAGGAGAAGAGACACCATCTCCAACTGCAAAGCTGTCTGTGAGCATTTAAAGGAGTATCACCAAAGTTCAGAAGCTGTTTCCCAAGATCTTGGGAAAAGCATGGGGGTAGGAAGAGTTCCTCATCAAGAAGTATTTTGTGTATAGGAGAGAATGATAGAATCACAGAATGTCCTGAGTTGGAAGGGACCCACAAGGATCATCTAGTCCAATGTCTGTCTCTGTGTGGGACAACCCCAAAATTCATGTGTCTGAGGGTGTTGTCCAAATGCTTCTTAAATACTGTCAGACTTGGCGCCTTGACTACTTCCCTGGGGAGGCTATTCCAGCACTCGACCACCCTCTGGGTGATGAACCTTTTCCTAATGTCCAACCCAAACCTCCCCTAACACATCTTCATGCCATTCCCTCAGGTCCTATCGTTGGTTACCAGAGAGAAGAGATCAGCGCCTGCCCCTCCACTTCCCCTCGTGAGGAAGCTGTAGACTGCTATGAGGTCTCCCCTCAGTCTCCTCTTCTCCAGGCTGAACAAACCAAGTGACTTCAGCCGCTCCTCATATGGCTTCCCCTCTAAACCCTTCATCAACTTTATGGCCCTCCTTTGGATGTTCTCTAGTAGCTTTATATCCTTTTTATATTGAAGTGCCCAAAACTGCACACAGTTCGAGGTGAGGCTGCACCAGTGCAGAGTAGAGCAGGACAATCTCCTCCCTCGACCGGCTGGCTATGCTGTGCTTGATGCACTCCAGGATACGGTTGGCCCTTTTCGCTACCAGGACACACTGTTGACTCACGTTCAACTTGCTATCAACCAGAACTCCCACGTACCCCTCTGCAGGGCTGTTCTCCAGCCTCTCATTCCCCAGTCTGTATGGACATCCAGGGTTTCCCTGTCCCAGGTGCAGAATCTGGCACTTACCCTTCTTAAATTTCATACGGTTGGTGATTGCCCAGCTCTCTAATTTGTCTAGATCTCTCTGCAGGGCCTCTCTGTCTTTGAGGCTGTCAACAGCTCCTCCCAATTTTGTGTCATTGGCAAACTTACTTAGTATTCCCTCGAGCCCTGCATCCAAGTCATTTATGAAGACATTAAAGAGCACTGGCCCTAAGAAGGATCCCTGTGGAACCCTGCTGGTGACTGGGCGCCAGCCCGATGTAACCCTGTTTACTATAACCCTTTGAGCCCGACCCGTCAGCCCATTGCGTTATATGTTTATCCAGCTGTATGCTGGACATATCGTCCAGGAGGACGCTGGGAGAGGCAGTATTGAAAGCTTTACTGAAATCTAAAAAGATGACGTTGACTGACTTCCCTTGCGCAACTAGGTGAGTAACCTTGTTGTAGAAAGAAATTAAGTTTGTTAAAGATTACTTTCCCCTTGTGAACCCATGCTGGCTGGGACCAATGACCGCATTGTCTTTCAGGTGTTTTTCAATCCGAGAATAACATTCTCCATAATTTTGCCAGGCACAGAAGTAACAGGCCTGTAGTTACCGAGGTCATCCCTGTTGCCCTTCTTGAAAACTGGGGCAACGTTTGCCAGCTTCCAGTCAACTGGGACCTCTCCAGATTCCCAAGAGTGTTGAAAAATTATTGAGAGGTCTCGCTATAACATCAGCCAGCTCTTTAAGTACCCTTGGATGAATCCTAGCGGACCCCATAGACTTATAAGGAATCCAGCTGGAGCAGCAAAGCCCGCACAAGTTCAGGGTTGGTTAGGAGTTTATAGTTCTCACAGTCATGGCTCTCTAGCCCAGGGCTCTGGAGGTGCCAGAGCCCATCATTGGTGTTGAAGACCAAGGCAAAGAAAGCACTAAACCTCTCTGCTTTGTCCACATCCCTGTTTGTGAGGTGACCATGCTCATCAAGTAACAGGCCAATGTTATTTCTAGCCTGCCTTTTACTACTAACATATTTTTTTAAAGCCCTTTTTATTGTCCCCCGTGGTACTGGCCAGCTTCAACTCTAATAAGAAGAGAAAATAATCTTTCCATATTCTAAAGCAGACCCATCTCATCTAAAGATGAGAACCCCAGCTATACCTGAGAGCTTCTACAAGGTTTGTGTGGAACATGTTCTCCAGCATGCCAATGTATCCATGACTAGTGCCATGTTTTACATTTCTTATATAGAAGAGAATGGCTAGATTGCTTATGAAGTCCAAGGTGCAAGACTGTTACTCCCACCTCAAGGCAATATTAAACTCTGAGTAGGAAGGAGAACATGAAGTGTCTCACTCACACACATCAATGTGGGAATACCTGGCAGTTCAAACTCACAAGATTTCCTCTTGAGAGTTTTAGGAAAGACGATTTCTCTTAAACTAGAAGATGTGTTTGTCAGTGGTGCATGGCTGTGTTAAGTACCAACTTCTCTGTAAAGTATTCAGTGGCCCATGAGGCTTTAGATTTGTAGATTCAGCTCAATGTGTAGTGCCAGACACAGATGTTACATAGCTCTATCACGTTAGTATTTAAGTGGTGCATAAGCAGGACTCTAACATACTTTAATAGAAGCATCTAATTGGCGTTTTGCCTGTTTATAAATTGCACCGTACTAGTGGTTTTAGCCTGCACAATACCATGTTTTCAGATGCTGTTTAACACAATCTGTTGGGCAAAGCGAAGCGAGTCTGCTGTTTCAGTGTGCCCTGTTATTTCACAGGGTAGTACAGTGGTTCCTTGTTCATTTGTTAGTGTTCTAAGACAAGTTGATTTATTGCCTCGAAGGCAGAGCATTATGGGCCTGTAGTATATTTAATAGCTTTAATATTTAACATCAACTTTCTGTGTATGAAATCTAATACCTCTTTTCTGAGAGAGGCGTCTCAAAATTTCTGTGCTCAAGTTCTGTAAATACCAGGGGGTAGACAAGGTTCTTGCAAGTACTCGTGAAACATTATTTTGATAAGACATTTTGAAGCTAAATGATTTTGAGGCATTGCTTGTGGGGAGTATTGGCAATGAGAATACAATGAGATCAAGAGGCAACTGTCAGCTGGCAAAGAAAGTAGTCTTATTCAAGACAGTGTCAAAAGTGACAATATTTGGTAGGCACAAAACTGTTTTCCTTCCTCCTGTGCATTTTCCATAGTTTGTTGCCGTCTAGCAATAGGCTAGAAACAGTTCATGTTTCCCTTCAAATGCCTGAACTCCACCTTGCACACACAGACACATACCCATACTGTTTTTCCTAGTAAGTCTCTTGAGTAGACAGGATATAAAACAACCTTTCTGGAGAGCCCAGAGAATAACTGTCCATACTTCCCTGAAAATAACATGATGTACCTCCTAAATAAGGACAGCTGGCATTCATGAGTAGGTGCATAATAAAATACGTGTATACATGCGTTATTGTGTGTCTGATGTAAGGGATCTCTGATTTCTCTAGCTTGCAGTTCCTGTCTGCTGTCTTGTTAAAACTCTCAGTTGTCAATATGGGCAAGCATACAGTGGCTTATTATACCACAAATACATAAGTTGGTTGCTCTCTGTAGTATTTGTTCATGTGTGGTACATAGAGCTGAATATAGGAGCAAATGGGAGATGACATTACGTGTCATAGCTTAGTTTGCACATTCGTTACTGTGAGATCTCTTCCCCTCCTTCCCTCTCTCTTCCCCCCCTTGCCTCTCTCTTCCCTTTCGTTCATACTAGTGAAATGTAAATCTGTTGTCTGGGGAGTTTGCTGGGGAAGTGAAGTTTTCCATGCTATAACTTTACATATGAACCAGACTGGATGTTAATGAAGCTTCAGGTGTGTAGTGACCAGGCAAGCTTTGTCCAGTGCTGGTTTACCACCTTCTGTGTGTTCATCGGTGTGCTATAATGCGACGACATTAGGCACGGTTCCTCTTTAACACTCCCTCGCAGTAGGTAAGGTCCGTTTTAGCACTGTTTTTACAATTCTCTTTTCTGAAAGTCAAGTTGTAATAAAACCAGCCAAGGCTTTCTCCTGTAGTTCAGCAGCTCCTACAATGTACCCCTCAGGACTGCTGAGTCCGCTCAAAAGTCTGTGGTTTTCAATTATGGGCCACAGATGACTTTTAAGGGACCTGCAAAGGTAACCAAGAAAATTGAGCTTGGCAAGATTAAATTTGCTGTATAGGGATCTTCATCTTCACAGGAAAATTCTTAAGGCTCTGTGAAGAAGGAGGAAAAAAAAAAATAATATAAAAGGCTGAAAACTATACGTACCTCCTCTGAAAGTCACTTTTATATCATGATAGTTCAAAAAATTCATCTGGCTTCTAGCCACCAGAATACACTAACCTTTGACAGGTGGGAAAAAAGAATCTTTGGTAGGTTATTAGAGTTATATTTATTACATAGTTACATAGTTTGTAGGTTTCTTCATCTTGTATGAATTTATGTCTGGATGTATTGCTGTTGACTAGACATTAGTTCGTTCTCAAATGAGTAGCACACATTTGTGCATCTGATGGCTTAAGATGAGACACTGCGTATCTGAAATATGGCATCTCCCTTGCCCTTTCCTAGTTACGGATTTCTCATTCTTAAAATGATGAATGTAAGAACTGCTGTTTTATCTCAAATCATTTCTACAACCATTGTGTATGTATTATCATGTTTATGCAGTGTATCCTTTGGATGCTTCTAAACTAGTGACACGAACAGATTTTACAGATACAGAAAGCTAGAAGTGAAAGTAGCAGCAGCTGGGTAGTGGAAGTGTTTCTCATACTGAGAAAGACACTATGCAAAGGTGTTTATATAGTGGTATTAATCAGAATGGATTTCTTACCTCTGTAAGGGCCAATATATACACTTACACCAGTAGTTACTCATATTTGTAAGCATGTAGAAACACAATCCTTACTGTAGTAATATTGTATACTAGTTTTGTTTTTTTTTTAAATATTTGCTAATCTGTATTTCCTATACAGCGAAGGGCCAGAAATCAGATTTGGGCCATAAAGAACTGCTGCTTTCCCCTTTAGCATGAGGGAGAGAGTGCTCCAGTTACCAACTGAGCAAAATATTAATAATGGCATGGAGTTCGCATTAATTAACATTTGTGATGTTTAGTGATTGTAGCTAACACTCAACTCTGGATGGCAGATTGCTTGGAAAGCCTCTTCCTCCTCATTTGCGAACACTCAGTGTTTGTACCTGCTTACTTGCTGGATCCCACCAGCGTTAGTCACCAGAGGTTCTGGCCCACCATGCTGCTGCTGATACCATTTATATTTATGGCTGAATTTAATTACAAACTGAACTTAGATACCCTCAGACACACCTGCTTAGAACTCCTGAAATACCTGAACAGAAACAGTCATTACAAGACTATGTAAAGTACCAAGAGAGACATCTGAGAAGTTCTGAAGCATGATCCAAATGCCAGACCCCTTCACAGCATCTTAAATCTAGTACAAAATCACATTAAAAATGTTCTTCCCAAGCTGTGTGAACAGAATCTTTATTAAATGACATCTGATTTGATCTAAAAGAACTCATAACTCATCTTTTAACATCTCCTGTTCACGGTCAGAAACAGTAGATGCTTATACATGATAGAAAATAGTATCTTTATTCCCCCCTCCAGTTAGTTTTCAGCTATTTTTCCCAACTAATTGGCTTTCATACATTCATTTTATTGTACTTAGAGTTTCATATTTAAACTGCCTAACATGCTAATTGATCAGCAGAGGGCCAGACCCTGCTACACGTTTTTATCATGTAATTTTATAGACCTATCTGCACTTAGTTAATCTTTTTCCCTTGTGAACCCAATCAAATTGCCTATATCTGAAGTACTTGCAGTTCCTTAAAGGCACAGATTTCCACTGGAGATCTATATTCTCATTATGGTTGATGATTCTGGCAATTTTATTTTTATGTGGTGTGGTCCTCTAGTCTGTCAGGGCTGAGGATGTGTGAACTAGGGCATAAGGTAAAGATTTTTTGTTACTCTTCTGAAACCTAAGGTCTCCAAAATCCAGTTTTTGTTTATTTGTCAACTGTGATACAGCTGCAGATTTGCTAAGTTACCCCTTAAAGAGCCTCAGGAGACTTGGGCACTTTGTACAGCTGGCTAAGAAACCCTGTATCATCTACTCCACAGTGAGCCTCGTCTGCCAGACAAGTTAGGGACCTGAGGTGGGTACAAGTCTGAGCATCATCAGGTATTAAGGTGGTGCAATTCCCTCATTAGCACCAGGACACCAAAGGGTGTTTTGGATGGAATAAGCACTGTGATATCTGGTGATCCTTGCTCAGAGAAGCTTCTTCCTACTGGCAGCTCTGAGATCCTGATTCAAAGAGGGAATGGGGACGTATATGGGGTTGGGCCAAGAAATGCTGTTTGGCGTGGAATGGTTTTCCATGGTGCTCTAAGGGAAGCTGTGGGCAGCAAGAGCACGTTGTGCCAAGACAGGGGACGTGCTGCGGGCTGGCTGCAGTGTGTCCCCCTGTACTCAGCACTGGTGCGGCCGTACCTCGAGTGCTGTGTCCAGTTTCGGGCCCCACACTACAAGAAAGACCTTGAGATGCTGGAGTGAGTCCAAAGAAGGACAACGAAGGCGGTGAAGGGTCTGGAGGGTAAGTCTTGTGGGGCGTGAGAGCACAAGTCTGATGGGGAGCGGCTGAAGGAGCTGGGGGTGTTTGGTCTGGAGAAGAGGAGGCTGAGGGGAGACCTGATCGCTCTCTACAACAACCTGAAAGGAGGGTGTAGCCAGGTGGGGGTCGGCCTCTTCTCCCAGGCAACCAGTGACAGGACAAGAGGGCATAGTCTGAAACTGCACCAGGGGAAGTTCAGGCTAGAAATGAGGAGGCATTTCTTCACAGAAAGGGTTGTTAGGCATTGGAATGGGCTGCCCAGGGAGGTGGTGGAGTCACTATCCCTGGAGGTGTTTAAGAAAAGACTGGATGTGGCACTTAGTGCCATGGTCTAGCTGACATGGTGGTGTTAGGGCAAAGGTTGGACTCGATGATCCCAGAGGTCTCTTCCAACCAAACCGATTCTGTGATTCTGTGTTTGGATGGGGTTGGATGGCAGTGCGGGGACTTGCAAGAAGCTTTGGGGGTGACATGGGCTGGGGAAGCAAGAGATGAGGCTACTGTGACATGAGGGAAGGATACGAGGGTCATACAGGGAGTGGGAACAATATGGACAGCGGAGTGGCCAAAGTGGGGGTTTTTACCCTTTGAAATCTTACGTGCTTTTGAAAGCGTGGTATTCCTTTTTCCTGTTCTAATGCAACTTTCTAACCCCCAGGAACGGCAGAAAAAAAATCTTTAGTGTGTGTTACTTGTTTGTTTTATTTTGTTTGTGTTTTTGAAGGATGTGAACAAGAAGTCAAGAAAAATGTATTTTAATGTTTTGATTTCAAATTAATTTAGTGGTTTAATCAGCCAAACTTACTTTTGAAACTGGGAAGGATTGCTGTTTCACAACTTAGAAACATTATTCCTTTCCGGGTATTATTAGGCTGTTAATTCCAGGCATATACTTAGCAAATTGCAGAAAACCTGAGTTTAATTGCAAACCCCATTTTCCTTTACAAGAGCTCATCGTATTTTTCAGGCAGCAAGTTGAAGTGGAAGCATTTATGTAACTTCCTCCCCAGTAAGCCCATTATATCTGTCTTTGGTCATGGGTTTGTTCTGTTAATATGTCAGAGAGAGAGCAAGCAGGTTACTAATCAGAAGGTTAAAGGTGACTTGCTGAAATGGAACTATATCAGCCAGACTTAATGTGAAAAGACAAAGAAAAGCAGGGAAGAGACAAAGAAGAGAGAACAGCAACAGCTTTTTCTACGATCTGTGCAGCGCAGCTGAGGTTAGCCTACACGTTCCTGGCTTATTTTGTTCCAGTTTGCCCTATTTCAGCATAGCTGAAACATACCTATTCCAGCATGGGTTATTTTGTTAGGTGTTTGTCTAAGATCAAACTTTTCCTTAAGTTTGATTTGTGTCTTCATCACTATAATATTTTTAATAGGCAAATAAAATAAAGGTAGCAGTGTTTCAGAGAAACTGGTGAAAAAATGGGGCTTATTTACACTGAGCAATGACGAGCAGAAATGTCCCAGTTTGTACTGACCACAGCTGATGGATCTGCATGTTAAAAAGCAAGAGTCTGCAGTCTTGCCACTTCGGGTGCAGAAGTCTGTCTGCATTAGCCAGGAGCTTCACCCAGACTAATAGACCTTGTCAAGAGGTACAGCATAGCGCTAACACTCTTTGATGTTTTGCAGCTCAGAGGTCCTTGCATACTTGCCAGGTCAGGTATTTTAGCATCCGTATGTAGACATCCATCCGTAGGTGTGTAATTTGAAAAATGTTTTCGTGATAAATGGCAGGCAGGCATGTCCCTATTTTACAAAATCAGTAGCAAATACTTGAATGTAAGTAAGTTTTTTGTTAAGCACGCTTGTTTTTAAACCTGCTCTGGTTTCTGAAAACAAAGAGTAATCAAGAAACTCAAGAATTGAGATGTGAGTTGCAGGTTCTTATTATCTTTTCATTACCATAGTTACTTGCATATTGGTTATATCATAATTATTGTTAACATCCTACTGATTTTACTGAGAAATTAGTTTTATTTTCCTTATAGAAATTTAATAAAAGCTAGCATATAAATACTAAGATAGAATGAAAAACATCCTTATCCTTTTTATCAAGTGATATAAGATTGTGATATTAGGACCCACATAGCTAGCGTATATAATATTTTTCCAGTCATTAAAATCATTACTAGTGAATAATGCATTGTGAAAAGCATTGTAAAACAATCTGTAGCCTTTCATGTCATTTCATTAAATTTAAACCTGTTTGACGTTGCCCAAGTTAACAAGTTACTCTCTTCTGTTCCGCACCTGCTGGTGGCAACCCGTAAATCAACGTCTCATCCAGAAGCATGAAAGACCTCATTAAATCTGTTTTTGTGTGAGTTAACAGATCTCCAAATTAACCTTTCTTTAAAAATAAAATCCAATAAGATAGTAAAGGTCAGCCTTTTTGTACAACAAAGTTTGCTGACCGCAGAGATTTTCAAGCCTGATGGCACATTTGACTGCACGGTTGTCTCATCATTTTGGCAGTGATCTGTTTGATGCCAGCAAGGAATGCTAAGACTCCAACCGTCTGAAATGTGTTAACATGTAGATTTTATTTTTTTTTTTTTAAAGCAGGAAGTGAGAACTGGAAGAGCAAATTTCTTTACATTCATTTTTTTTCCAACAGAAGTAAATTATTTATGTGAAATGACTTTTGCTAATAATTCAGGGGGAGAAGTGCTCATCTGTCCATTCATTTGCCAACTCTTTGAATGGCAATACAATCTTGCATTTTATGTTTGATTTATTCTGTTAGAATTCTCTTTATTTCACTAATATGTAAATACAAATAAATATATTTTGACACTGTAGCTGCAGAAAGACTACATAAGAAAGCCATGTCTTACTTGAACGTGGACTGTTAACAGTTTAAGGCAATTAATTAGACCTCTGAAGGCAAAAACTAAGGCCATATATGCTGGTAGTCATAATGGTATTCAGGTATGTCTTTTTTTAGGGAAAATTTGTGTTAAGCTCGTTACTTCTTCAGTACAGGGTATAGAAGCTAATGTAATTCCAACAGAAATCACAAATATAATACACTTACATTATATGTAAAAGACAAATGACAAACATTTCCAAAATTTGCAAGTGGGAATGTCTATAAATAAACACACTTTAGTAGCATCAAATAAAGTCAGAGGAAAAAGATAATAAAGTATTCAGAAGAAAAACGAACATGCTAAGAGTACAAATAGCATTTTAGTAACAACATTATTACAGCAATATCTATAGTTTTGTGTTTCAGTGTGTCTTGTAGAGAACTAAAATCTGATTATAAAATATGTCAAGTAATGGACAGTGCAGAGTGCAAATATTTGTAGCAAGGTGCAAGACAATTTATTTATTACATTGGTTAAAATTACTGCTACACTGAACCACATTCATTTTTTCTTGTAATTTTTATTTCAGTTTACACAATGTAAATAACAAATAATATGCTTCCATTTAAAGACTCCATTGTATAGTCAAGGTGGGTTCTCCCCCCTTTTGTCACTACCTAATAGAACATATTAGCATTAGTTAAAGCATTTGGGGGTTGGTTCTGAAAACCCCCTCAATGTTGAACTTGATTGAGCATCTATGACATAAAATTGCATCGGGACAATGTGACTTGTTAAGAACCTCCTATAATATCTAAGTGGAAAAAAATTGTAGTATTATGGGGACTTCAATGGAGAGATTATGTTCTGTATGTCTTATGCTGTCAGTACTAAAATGACTGACATTTAAAAAATTATAGATAACTAAATTACTGGTGCAATAAATTCTTTATTAAACATCATATTGGTGGCTTAAAAAGAAGAAAAAAATCAGTTAATGTTGGCTTAGTGAGCGAACAGATTAATTTATGACTTTGTTAAATAGAGGAAAATGAAAACCAGGAAATATTCTCTATGTGAAAAACTGTAATGTCAAATCTCTCTCAGTAAGTTAAAAACACATTTTACAAACTCAAAAAAATATTCAAATCCCAAACCTAAAATGATTCTTTAAGTTTGTGCTGAAAACTGCCTCAGATAGGAAACAAAAAGCCCTGTTAAATCAGTTTGAGAGGATGCATATTGAAAAACAACTGGAGGAGAGCATAATTTGATGATGAGTATGTGTCAGCTAACAGACTCAGAAAACTGAAGGGGCAGGAGGAAAAACTAGGCAGAAATCCATGGCCAGTAAGTTTTGGTAGGTGGTTGTGGTTTTTTTCTTTCTTTCCTTTAATGGGGCAGATGTTGGACTTCTTGTTGTAGCCGCTGAGATGAAAAGGAATGAAAGGAATCCTAACAATGTTAACCAAATCCTGGCAAAAATAGAAGAATTCCCCAGAGTAAGGCAGAAAATGCTGAAGTATTCAATAAATATTTATCTTCTGTACTGAGATGGAGGAAGAGGAGGCAAAGAGGACAGTTAGATCATATGATAAAATATTTACTTTTTCTACGGAAATGTTAAATTGTAGTTATTAATACTGGATGTTTTCAAGCGCTTGACCAGATAGCTGCATTCAGGAGTGCAAAAATACGTAGTGAAATAACAGGTAGACAGATGACTTAAGACTACAAACACTGATGCCAATTTATAGTAAAGTTCCATTAAGAATATTAAAGGACCTGGCTGAAGAGCTTTTGCAGTTGTTAATGTTGACTTCTGTGAAGTTGTCTAACACTGGAGAACTTTTGTAAGACAGTGCTGTTCCCTGTGCTTTATAAATACTGACCACGTATAATTTTACAAGGCTGACTGTTTTTCTGGCAAAATAGCTGACTGAATGATGCAGGAATTATTCATGTGAATTTTAACATTAACATTTAAGGTTCAGTGGCATTTTAGCCACTGATTAACCACCAAAGCCATCTCTATGGTTTTATGGAAGATTTTCAATTGCCAGAAGTTTTAATCATGATCTTTTCTCCAAAAATCAAGTTAAACCAGACATGTAACTAATGGTAGTTCTGTGGCCAGTGTTCTGTGTGCTTGCAGTGATATCTTCAAGCCTGACTTCCATTTGTAGCATGCAAGATATGCAAGACCGTGAACCTTGGCAGGTTTATGCCATGTTACAATTCCATTCGTTATTCAAAAATCTTCATGAAGGAAGATACTAGGAAACTTCTAAAATGTCTGTTTTATTTCCAGCAGCTGTCTGCAGGCTGTTCTTTTAGAGGCATAGTTAGAATAACTGATACAAAGCCTTTTGAGATGGTAAGATGATACTTCAGACCATCTGCAAAATGGTGGCCTTACAATAAAAATGAAATGAATAAAAGAAGGACTAGATAGTGACTGTATTAATCTTTTTTTCTCTGTCTATGATCTTTTTTCTTTTACCTGTAATAGAGCTCTAACCTTTAAATGTTCTCCGAGTTGAACAATTTTTCATGATCCAGCTGTCTCGGGATTGTTTTAGTTCAGTGTAGTATTTCTTTTGATTCACTGTCAGATTTTTTTTTTTTTTTTTGGGGGGGGGCATTTATGGGATTTAACTTCTGTGCGAGACGAGTTAATAAATCATTATTGAATAATTATGAAATTATTCCAGTTGAATAAATGAGTATGACCTCATTAGAGAAAAACTCTAAAGGCCACTGTTTTTTTCCAACAAATAGCCGTTTGATGTTGCTTTTCCATAACCTTGCTCCCAATAAAATATAAACATATAAAATCTCTGCTTCAAAAGATTTTTTAAAAAAGCTGAATTAAAGCATATTGATGTTTTCTTGATCTATTGATGTAACAATTTTTCCCCTACATTGTTTTAATGGAAAATACAGTTTATTTTTAAGGCTGAGACTTCATACAATAGGTAAGTGAATCCAGTATCCATATGCATCAGAAAGGGATGATCCCATCCCACTTGACTCCAGGCAGATGCTGTGGCCGTTTTTTTTTTTGCAGACTTAGCACTTAATGACAGAGACACGGAGCATGTCACTTCACGGGATGATCCAGGGGTGATGGTCGATGCTGGCGTACACAGTGCTGGTACTGCCTTGATCCTGAGTCTTGCTATGCGGTGGCTGTTATTTCTTTGTATCGGGGCAGGCTTTCATCCACTTTCTTAATGATCTAGTTGAGGCCATTGAGCCAGCAGAGTATTATTCCCTGCTCCTCTCCCCACCTCCCCACTCCCTCTCTCCCCAGTTTCTTTGGATAGTTTCCTGAAGATTTAGTAGCTTGAACTTGCTCCCTGCGGAGTCAGAAGAACAGCACAGTTGACACACTGCAGGAGGAAGGGTTTGGAGAAGATGGAGGTAATTGCAGCAGCACTAAATATTTTAACGTCACTTTAATGGAATTGTATCCTATCCCTGAAAAAAAATTACCTGACATCACTAGCCAGCTGACCCAGCTCACCCTGCAGCTGCACAGACGGATCTAACAGACAGGGCAGGAGGGAGGCAGACAGGAATCCGTGGCTTCAAGGGGTGGGAAGTGGGACCTCCCCTTTTGGCAGCCTTAGACTGGCATAGCTGTGATAGGAAACTGCTTAAGGTTTACTGAAGAATCTGGAAGCGTGTGATTCAGCTTTACATCATCTAATTTGTGCTTGCCTGTATTTTTCCATCACTCGCAGCAGTTTGTATTTACATTACAAAATTATTTGTGAGGCAGAGAAAGGAAGAAATTTATTGAAAATCAAAATTTAAAAGTGCAACTAGGACTTTCCATAAATAATTAACCTGTCAAAATATCTACTTCAAAGCTAAATATAAATTTATTTCAGATCCTGATAGTGTCCCCAAGATCCCCGTATTCCCTCTTGTAGAACGCATAGCTCATTGTACTATGGCACCTTCTTACTTGACCTCCCTTTCCTAAGACAACACAAGGCGTAACAGGAATTCAGTGTCTGTTCAGTTGTTCATTCCACCTGTATTTTGCCAGGCTTCAGAAACTGGGTCTCCGCTTAAAGAGAAGAGGTAGATCTTCCCATTTTGGTCTGGTGCTTGGATCAGGCAGGTAAGGGCCACTAAACAGGAGGGAACAGGGCAGTTATGTCTGATGTAAGTTATTCCTGCTCCAGAGCATCACTCGCCTCTCTTCCCTTACTGATTCTCTTTTGTGTCTGTTTAACCATCGTTCAGATATTTCAGAATGACACCTTTGTTTCCACAAGCTTTCTTAGCATTGCTGATGTCCGTGTAGGCTCCCCGCTGAGTGGGCTTGCTGTCAAACTATCCAGATGTCCTCATATGTGTGAGCAATGCATGAGACTTCACAAGTTTTGTTCATTGAAATGCGCAGGAGTTGATCTGCTTCGGGTAAATCTGACGGTGTCAGGACAGATCGGAGGAAAAGGAGCT
The DNA here is from genome assembly GCF_000690535.1 of Cariama cristata. NCBI lineage: Eukaryota > Metazoa > Chordata > Aves > Cariamiformes > Cariamidae > Cariama > Cariama cristata. Next base: position 15,580 of record NW_009602008.1, on the reverse strand, counting down.
CATTCTGTTAGCTTGTTTATTCTCGGTGGGGTTATCATTTTCAAGCCATAGAAAGAGTGACTGACTTCAGCCTAGTCTAGCTCACTAGCCTCATCTGGTATAACGTAGCTTTCTGAACAGGTTATCCAGAGAAGAATCTTTTATTAGGGAGGATGAAGAACATAGACTCACTGGAAGCTACCGTTTTAACTTCCTATTAAGGAAGCTTTTAATACTTAAGTTTGTCGCTTTCCAGATTACTACCTCCTTGTCCTTAGGCATATACTGGAAGACCCATTATAGTGGTGAGGTAACTGTCCGTTAGTCATCCCGTATACGTTGATGAATTCTGAGTCAATGCTGCATCATCTGAAAGTAGCCATGGGATTTGTGAGATTGATAAAAGTTGCTTTGTTTCCTTCATTGTTCATCACAAGTTTGAGTAAGGAGGCAGTACGTGTTGGTAATTGTACTTTCAGGTATCTGGAACTGCACACCCAGGTTTAGAAATTAATAGTGACTATTATGTTAAAATAAGAATCTTACTTTATAACTGGGACCAAATAGCATATCAAATGAAAGATATACTTGTCCTCCTGTAAGCTCTGTTGAAACAACTTTACTGGTGGGTTTGTGGAGTTTGCTGGGATGTGCACCGACTCCTGTACTTAAAAGAGAATAAGAAATAATGCTAAAAATTATTTCTTCTCCGCTAGTTTCGTCAAGCCATAACAATTACCTATATTTCACCTGAAAGCATCCTTGCCTTTTCCCTAAGTTTTGACACAATGACAGGTCTTGTAGTTGGAAAACTCAATGTTCTAGCTCTGTTCTTGAGAATGAAATGCTTCCATTTATCTTAAGTCTGAAATTCAAAATTAATAAATACAAAATCAGTAACTTCAAAATTAGTAATCTAAAATATGATTCAGCTAGTGATGAATTTTTGTCTCCAGTCTATAATAAGTAACAAATCCATGAATGAAGACACTGCTACAAATATAACCTTATGATTTCAAAATTAAATATTGTTGCTTTATACATTTCATTTTCTGCAAAAGTCTTAAAGTGATGTATAGTCATTACTCATATGACTGTTAATATCATTGGTGTGAGGACTCCACACTGGTAAGACACTGCCTGTTGGTCCAGGCACCATACAAAGGCTTGGGGTGAGCTTAGATCCCCCTTATTTTGTCTTGGAGCATTTAGGAGGGAATAGAGAAATGCGAGCTCACCTTTTGCGCTTGGCAGCCAACTGCTTTAGCATGTCCAATGTAACTGTATCATCTTGTTATTTTCTCTGGATCCTATATTCACCTACCTCTGCCTGAGGCCTGAGCCACTATACCTACAGAAGTGTTTCTGCCCTTGCCATGAGGTTATACAGCCCTACCAGGCACATCTTTTCATGTGGGGGGACTTTTCTGCTAGTACTGAACTACCTCATGTAGATTTCCCATAGCAGAAGGAAAAAGATGATATAATTCATTGAGGAAAGGAATTGCAGCAGCCTCTCGAAGCAAGCAGAGTTCCCTTTATCCTTGGTTATGTACGGGTACTTCTTGACTCTGGAAATAAATATATATATTTCTGTATATATATATTTAAGTGTCTATTTGTAGCTAAACGGGACTTAAAGACAGTAGTAGTGTTTGCAGTTACACGAGTTTGGCTATGAGCTTTCTCAGTACCACAAGGGAAGAATTCTTCTCAAATGCTGTGCACCTATATGTGCTTATAAACCTGTAGAGCTGAGTTAAATTAGGCTGCGTTTCATCCTAGCTGTTTATATCGGTTAATCGTACTTTGTCATTAGTTCTCTACATATGTCACTCTATATACGCTTCCCATATTATTCACAGGAAATGTAGGTTTACCCTTCAAGAAGTGCACTGTTACGCTTATGTATATAATTATCTATAGAGAGAGAAATAAAATGAACATTCAGATTATGACAGTCAATATGCTTCATTGAAATTACCACTTTTCACTGGCAACGTAGCAAAGCACAAGGAAAGAGGTATAGGTGAATCTAAGACGTTCTGTAAGTTTATCTGCCTGGAAGCTACTGGTTCACAACTACATTTATTTTGCAGCTCTAGGCACAAATAGAGTAGGATTGTTAATGCACCGTATCTTTTAAAAAAAACAAAACTCCTGAATCAGTTTTCATTTCTAGGAAATATTTCTTGAGCACCACAAGAATGTGTGTAAAAGAAAGTATGTAGGTAAACAAATAAGGAATAGTGATAGCAGTATGACTGAACTTTTTTTTTTTTTTTTTTTTTTTATGTGTGGGATGGTGTTTTGTTTGGCAGGATACTTAAAGAACAAATGGTAATTTGGGGATGAGAAACGGTGATTCAGCTAGGAGGCCTTTCCTCCTGTAGTTACAAAACACAGCGAACTAAGAATGTGGAATTGCATAAAGCCAGGGTTGGAAGGGATCCCTGGCGTTCATCAGGTCCAACCTTCTGTTGAAAGCAGGGCCTTAGACTGAGATGTACCAGGGCATTGTCTCATGCAGAGATTAAAATAATTTCCACCAAGGGAGATCCCACCTCTTAGCTGGGCAACTTATTCCAATTTTTAATTGTTCTTACAGTGAATTTTTTTTAATATCCAGACAGAATAACCCCTGAAGCAGCTTGGACCTTTGTCCTGTCACTGCACACCCTTGTGAAAAGACTACCTCCATCTTCTCTATAACCACTCTTTAGGGATTGGGAGGCTGTGATTAGCTCCCTTTGAGCCTTCTCTTCCCTAGGCTGCATGAATCCCTTCTTCCAACCTTTCTTCATGTGGCAAGTTCTCCAATATTTAAATCATCCTGGTGGCTCTACACCAGACTCTCTCAAACTTGAGCTGGAGGGACCAAATTCTTGATGTTTTTCTACAATCATCGCCTTGAAAGTATTTTAAGAGGGCAATGTATATGACTTTGTGAAACCCGTCAGTTTTAGAGTTACACTGTGTGTGTTACCATATATGTTGTTTAAACCTGTGATTTATGTAGTCTTTGTATATGTCCTAAATAGGCTATGAAACTGTATTTATTTTGTCCAAAGACATCTATGTTTTGGTGCAATGTTTAGCAGAGTTAAAGCAACTTAATTATGTATGTCCATGCTTTTTCTTTTGTACTTTATATGTTGTGGGTACTAGGGAGGGATGGGAGGGATAGATGTTCCTTTTCCCTTTTTCTTTGTTTAAAGAAAAACTATTCACTTGCTCTCTTATGTTTCCCACAGTGCAAAACTGCTATTGTACCAAATAGTGTCAAACAGTGAGCGCTGGTTTTAAATAATCAACTACATAACTGAACATATTTTGAAGCACGAACACTGCATCAGTAGGGTTGTATACTGAAGTTGAACTGCAATCCCAGAAGTAATAGAAAAGATCTTTTTTCAAGGAAATCCAACAAACAAAATTGCGCTATTGTCTTAAGACAATGACTGACGGCATTTGTATTACTTACATATCCTAAACGCCGATGTTCCCTGACTCACATTAACCTCTTTCACAAGGATCACAAATCTTCAGAGGATCTCCTATATCTATGTAATTTACTCTCTGTCAAACATATAAAACAAATCTTGGTAATACTTTCTGTTAGGGGAGGAAAGGAAATCTCTATCATGGCTGGCCCTGCAGTTTGACTGTCCAGATCAGACAATCCTTTTTTCAACACCTATAACCGTGGTTAGACTGATTCTTGGTTAAATACATTAGCTCAGAGAGTCTATTATGGTTTTGTTGTGGGGTTGTTTTGGTGGTTTGTTGTTGTGTTTTGTTTTTTTTCGGGGGGGGGATTATTCTGTCACAAGATTATTGATAGAGACTTTTTACAATTACATTAAATAGGCCATGGTAAGATTAAGCATGTAAAAATTTGGTATTTTTGTCTCTACAGCTACTGGTGTTTAGTTTTAGCTCCCTCTTAAAATCAGCAGAAATCCCGGGCAGCAAAATATTTGGCAAAGCTTTAACTCTCTTAAGTACTTTCTTAATTGTTGCTCTTATTTCTTTCTTGTTACTGTGCCAGGCTCTGCTTTGTGAATTGTAGTTTATCCTACTTCATTTATAGTTCTCGATCTCCCATATCTTCTCCATATTTCCTGGTTTGTAACACAAATCTTTGCTTCTGAGTAGTTAATTTTTAACTTCCCGTGCAGTTATATGATGTTAGAAATATTTCTGTATGATGACTAACGGTGCAAATAGACATATTTTATCTATGCCCTTCTTCTTGCTTATGAGCTTATTTTTGTCCTTTTTGCTATACAAGAATGTGTCTATCTTTGCCTTACAATGTAATTATTTTAAACATATGTTCACCCATAGTTTTGAATCTCACTCTGTTGGCATTATAGAGTAGAATTTGACAGCTGGGTAAGTCCTATTTAAGAGCATATTTTGCTAGGAACTGCTTCCTGCTAAGGAAAACAGAAAATATGTAAGGTCCCATTTAAACCAAAAAACTGAAAGAGAACAACTCTTCAGCACCAAGTTTCCTAAACTTCCCTTCCAATACATAATCAAAACCTAAGAAAAGTCATTTGGGATGACGCCCATAGCTTCATTCCAGACGGCTGCTCTTTTTTGCATTTTCTCTGTATTAGGAGAAAATCTGTGCACCCATGTGTTTAGATTAAAGACTAGTTTTGGTAGTGGAGTAAGATGTAGAGCCTTTCACCACTATGCCTAGGTTCAATGCCTACTTCAGGGAGTATGACCTGTGTAAAATCCTGTGTTGAATTGCAGTCCTACTTATACCACTTAGTCACAGTATCACCAGACCAATTACAGCAACATCCAGGCTTATCAGAAGTCTGGCTAGAACAAAGTCCAGAGCTGTTCACTTACCCTAGATGTTGGAGTAGCTCAAATTTGAGAACTCTGAAAACAATCGCATTGCTGCTGCTGTTATTGTAGCTGGGCTGTGGACAAATGTAATTTTAGTCTCTGATGCTGTCAATCTGGCATCTTTCACAAGTAGCGATTTTGTTATATAAAAATTTAATCTGTTTGCCCTGTCTTACAGGGTGGTTATGTAGAAAATGATGCATTAAAAAAAAAAAAAAAAAGTTGTTAGAAGAGAACTGGGGCAAAGTCTCCTAAAAAGTTGTTAACTCTGGGAGGACAGACTTTTGAAAGCCAGTGCACAGTGCCAAACTCACTTGTATTGAAAAGTTTTGGCTGAAATACTGGGACATATAGATAATATGGTGCCAGAAAACTTGCCAAGGAAACTGCAGTCAGAAATGCAGGAAACTGTCCAAGATTAAGCCTCAAACATGCTGCATTCATTACCAGCAGCTGTGCATATAAGAACTGTTTCTTTATACCACACAACCAAAACCACTGTGGCCTGTCACTGTCATTTTTATAGCAATTTGCTGACTTTTTAAGAAACAGGAAAACATTTAGCTAAAACAGAAGTTGAAATGACTGACAGAAGACAATTTAAGGGAATTTTAATGGCTACTGAGTGCGTACTGTAGAACTATGCTGAAGTGCACATATATTTAAGGTTTTACTTTATGTAATACAGCTCACTAGGAAAATAAAAAAATTGTGTTGATAATTGTTTAATGTTTACGGTACATCACAGATGCATACCTTAAAAGATTCCTTAAAAAGCCAGAAAGGGGAAAGTGATATGACAGTAGTGTTATTATTTTCAGCATTAGGATTTTAAGTTATTGACATTTTCTTTTAAGATAAATTCAAATATGCCTCCATTAGGGGGAGTTACACATTCATCACTAAGTGCTTCAGATTTTCAGACACTGTTTGGTGTGACAGATTTTCCTCTTCGATATTTTCGTTAACTTTTCAAATAATTGGTTACTACTAGTACTGCCTTGTTCCTCTGTAGTGGGACACATTTTTAACTTGTTTAATCAGCATGCCAAAATTTGCCACAAAAAAGAATGTCCAGCTTTATCAATTTCTGAACACTTTAGGAAAAAAACCCTATTATAATAGTAAAAATATCTTTACTAATTGCAGGATTTTCCAGAATGAAATACAGATGGTAAAATTTAGAAAACCTGGAGAAAAATTCTCTCTCTCGAGCAGTTTTTCCTTTGCCCATCTTTCTTTTTTTTCCATCTGTGAAACTGCTTCTGCCTCAGAGTAGTTCAGGAAATCTATCAGTGTCTGGTTTGTTTACTTTGGTGCAGGAGAGTTTTAAATAGCAATGTGACCCTTGTGCTGGATGGTAGCATGAGCGTTATCAAAAAGGCATAGAATACTGACAGACTTGAGCTGATAAATTTTTGTGCCAGGCTTTAGAGTCTAATAGTTTTAGGTGAGGTATTGAAATCATGTAGTTACATGCCTAAGCACTCTCCATCTAGCTAAGCTCCTGTGTAACGTGGATAGTGACAGATCCCTTTCCTTTATATGGAGATCTCAGAACCACAACCAGTTGCATTCTCGGGGGAGTAAGTCCACTGCACGTTTGCCCTACAATCACCGTAGGAGCTGCCGTGCCCTTGCGTAGCCCTTGAAGTACTTGAAGTACTTTTCTTAGTGTCTGTGGTCCAGCTGCAGGAAGCACTGGCTCTTGGGAGAATTCGGAAGAACTTCTGGGAAGCCACGTGAGTAGAAAAAGGGATTTCAAACACCTACAAGCTAAGATTCTTGTATATCACATTTAAGGACTTGTCTCAAAATGAATGCCAGTATCAGTACTCTGCTCTTCAGGACAGAGCTCTACTGGAGACTTTCTGTCTCCCCCCCTGCAAAGTTATCACAAAGGTAGGTGGACAAGATGAGAAAGGACAAGTCAAGGTGGGAAGGACAGAAGAGGAGAGGAAGGGACGAACTGGTGGCAGCAATTCCTGAAGTTCATTTTTCAACAGTCACTGTCTTTGCCTGGAGAGATGACCGAGTTGTGTATGCGTAGATTATCCTCACTGTTGAAGAAAGTATTTGGGTCCCTGAGTGGTGGACACAGCGATGTGAGAATAACTTGTTTACCAAAAGTGGATTGAGAAATTAAATGTGGAATAGAGATCCTTCTTGTAATAAAATTAATATTTTTTGCATACATTTTCCATGCAGTTTGAAGAACAAGCTTTCTTCCATACTTTTCTACTATTTTCGCCTCACTTCAACCAAGTACTGAGTAAATGCAGTGAGGTGAGTATTTCAACTCTAATGAAGCACAAGTATCGCCAGCAAATGGGAAGGAGAGAAGAGTAATCCCAAAGCCTGGGAACTCCCAATTCTTGAGAAAGGGCTGATGATGCTTCTTGCAGTGTAATAGATGGCAGAGGGAAGCTAAGGGAAGCTGCGTGCAGGTGGGGAAATACTTGAGGAAACACTGCTGTAGAAAGCAGAGTGAACTTTTTGAGACACTGGTAATGCTGTATCTGCATTTTTACCAATATTAAGGACAGCTTCTACAAATTTGATTATCTTCAGGACGTTTGCAATAAAAGCTGCATTTTTACTGAATGCTTTTCTTATCTTTGAATCCTCCTCCAGCAGGCTTGGCTCTGACCATCTCAGATTTTGGGCCTCAGAACTGATCCAGTCACAGTGGCATTTTCAATCCTAAATATGGCTCCACTCTTCCATGTAGGTTTTCATTTAGGCTTTCACTTTGCATGCTTTGCTCTTAAAGCATAAGCACATGGTGGGTGGGAAGAAGCAGGGGGAGGAAACTCTTTCCTGTGACTTGCGCTTGGTTCATCAGCAGTCTAAAAACTCCTGTGTCATGCCTTTGGCTTTTGCGTGCCTTTAGTATATACGTACTATATTTAGTTTCTTTATTTTTCTTGAGAAATACCTTTTATACCGAATATTCTACCACTTGCTCACATTTTAAGGGCTCTTGTACAAGAGAATTCAGCTGGCCTTTGAGTTCCTTCTCTTGGCAGATAACACCAGAGCTTGCAAATCTGGCAGTACTTGTGGGAAGGTCTTTAGTGAAATGCATTGTTAGTGAAATCATTTAGATGATGGAATTAGGAAATGAAAGTGATAAAGTTGGCTGCTGTGAAAACAGCAACTGAATGACAGAGCCGAACTCGATGATTTCTGAATCTGTTTAACACACGTGGATCCATGATGGCCTCACATCTGTGCAGTGGTGTGCCAAGCAGATAAATGGAGTACGGGGAAGTGGTAGTGGGAAGAAAGACTTCAGAGACTATTGTATGTGATAACTTCTACGTAATATATTGTGCTCTGCAAACTTGTGCGATGGTTAGCCTTGCTTGAAGTAGGTCGAGCCCAAGTGGTGGTTGTGAGACCTGCAGTACAGACTCATGGCTCCGTGTGTGAGCACAACATGAACAGGCTCACTAAAACGTAGTGAGCAGATAAAAAAATCCTGAAGTATGAATAAAATGAAGGAAGAAATATTTTCTTCTCCTTCCTCCCCTCTTAAGTAAATGGTAACTTTAAATTCTTGGTAGCGTCTACGCCCTGTTTCTGAATATGCCACATCTGCTGGTGTCGAGTAAAATTATTTCACTAGCAGTTTGGCATGTTGGCAAATATTAAGTGTGTTGGGTTGAATGTGGAAAATGATCACCTGCTCTCTAGGAGAATTAATATCCCATAAGTCACTTCAAGGTGTGCCATAAATGGGATTCTAGATTCACTACAGCACTTAGTCTTGTGCCTAACAACCCACCTATCACCAGGCATTCATCATCTGCCTGAACGTGTACCACGGGAAAGTTTGTTCCTGTAGGCAGTTCTGAGTGTACATAAAGTGTATATAAACCCTATTCTTATGGTTTATAAAAACCTCTTCCCCACCCCCCCCCGGGAAAAGTGAAAAGGTGTCTACTCAACAGCAGCCTGCAAGGCATATTTTTTTTTATATAAACCCAAGTTAATATTTTGGAAAGCATTTATTTTATTTTAAATGTATGATTTTTATAACCATTTTGTATATAGACCACTTGCAGGGATATGGCTCACACCAGGTGTCAGAGTAGTGTGAAATAATTTTTATGCCACCTTTCCAAGGCAATAAATGTCATATAAGCATACACAAGTGCAGATATAGTACTTTTAGATGAACATTCTCAAACTGTACGTTAGAAATCTGTTTGACAGACTTACCCAAAGGATGACACTTTTTTCTGATCTTGCTAAAGCAGCAACTGTGTAAAAAGGAAACTTGCTCTGGTGGTTGGGTTTTTTTTTCCCCAAGGAGTTATGATGTAAAGGGAAGGAGGAGAAGCTGTAATTAGGAGAAAAGAAATGGTTTCTTTCTACTGAGGAAAAAAAAAAAAATCTGACCAAAATGATACAGCAAGTTTTCAGTCATCTACCCTACAATAAAAAGACAAAATAGAAGATGAAGGACAGCAGCAGCTGAACCCACAGTCCTGGCCACATAATTTCTGTCATGATCAGTATAATGCTTATTCCAAGAAATATGTGAAGTATTTTTTGTAGACATCACACAGATATTGATTTTTTTTTGTTTGTGTGCCTCTGTTTTTAAAATACCTTTTTAAAGATGTCATTTCGCAGAAGTACCTTGAACTTTTTTTTTTAACATGCTCAGAATACACGTTAAACTTTTCTAGATGTATGAGATTCCAGCTTCATCATTAAGAAGAATAGAGGGGTTTTTCCTAGAGCTTGTTCACTTATACTGATAGAATTGCTCTGCTGGTGGTCTTTACCAATTCTAAGAGATTCACAATAGGGTAGTTTTTTCACGAAAGCCAATTCTCTTTGTCAGACCTCTATCCAAAACTATTTTACTCTAAATGGATTGCTTCAAACAGCCTTACAGATACCTTGTTTGTTATGAGATGTCATGTATCTCATGACTTTACATACCAAATTGACCTCTTTTTCTTTCCAGTTACTTTTTTATGTCACTTTCATTTGCAGTAAATATCTTCCTCTTTTTCTTTCTGACAAAAGTGTAAATTTTTAATTTAAAAAAAAAAAAATCCCGTTATCCAGAGGGGTTTAGAGCTGTGGACCCAAGTATTAAATGTAAATCAAAACTTTGTTAGTTGGAAGCTGGTTATTATGAAGATTAGACACTCCGTCTCCACTTTGGAGCAGTAGCTGTGCAAGCAACTGCTTCTTTGCCTTCCTTTCCAGATGAAAGCCAGTGAGTAGCAGCTGCTGATAGAGGTTACTGGAAAAAATGGGAAAGCGATACAAAAAATTAAGGCAGGAGGGTGCCACAACTGTGCATGTTTTAGGATCTTTAGTAGTTTTTCTCTTTAGGGTCCTGAAGGGTGATGATGCGCTGAAATGAGTCTTGCAAGATACAAACAAGATTCAAATTCATAGAGAGTTCAGTTTAAAGAGAGATATAAGGCTCAGATTATAGCTGGATTTTTCTTTATTCAGTGAAGGGTTTAAACTTTTTCCTAAAACACTATTGCCTTTTCCTCTAAGATTAGGTAAAATGACCTGAAAACATCAGAGCATTATTTTTTATTGCTTCATCTCACTACTGTTATTCATATAGGAGTTCTTCTGAAAAAAATAGGATTAACTTTTGGGGGGAGGGCGAAGGGGGGGCTGGAATATTTCTTTCAAAGAGCTCATTGATACATCATCTAATCCCCCAGAACGTTCATAAAAATGTCTTCCTCCTCGTCACTTAGCTGTACTATAAGATAAGGAAAGCACGTATGCTTTGTGTTTCCAAGAACTGTGTTAATCATTCAAAGCGTATGTGCCCTTCTTCTCTGCTGGCTGACTGGTACTGTCTGCATTCGAACACAGGAATGTATTAGTGAAAAAGTAACTAAAACTATATAAGTACTATGAAAAGCATCACGACCAATATTTATGTCTTCAAGAATTCAGATTTTGGAGACCAAGATACTCAATTTCTATCATAACTGTAAATTTGTATTTTCCCATACCTTTATTTATGATAGAAATCAGTGTAGAGTAGGATAATTCTAAGCAGGGCATTGTACTGTTAAACAGCAAAATTCTAGATATTGTTACACAGAAATATTTTGCATTTTTTATCTTGCCTGATACTGCATTGAGCTCACCGGGAAATTTGTCAAAGAGCAGAGGAACGTTATTTACTTCAATACATTAATCTACAACACTCAAAAATCACAGTACAAACGTACACTGGGTGGTTTTGTGTTGCTTCTTGGGAAAAAAATAAACACACATATTTTCCACTTACATTCAAGAAAAGTGTCATAATTAAATCATTCTTTGAAAGGACCATATTTATGATACAACTCTTGCCCTATCCCAGTTTCATCTACTTGCTTACAATTTCCATTTGTATTTTTCATGAAGTGCTGATTGGAAACTGCAAAACTCTTAGTACACTCTTGGAAGGGGTTATAAAAAATAGAGTTAGGCTTTATCTATGTGAATGAAAAGGGGGAAAAAATGTTTATTGTTTTCAGGTTTGAACACTGAATCTGTGAGTTCATCATGTCTGTTCTCATTTAAATCAGCATCATTACTGCATGAAAAATGGCTCATCTTGTGAGAAAAATCTAGTCAATGTAGTGTACTATTTAAATGCTTAAGAACTACAAGATGTTCTACATGTAAATACATTTGGGCACATGTGCTTTCTCATGGGAACACATTCTACTACTAATCCTGTTGATACCAGATAGTATTCTTAAGACTTGTATTTCTAGATAAGAATTTGCCTTTTTTTAACACGCTTCCAGCAGGAACTGGAAAGCTACATTATAAATATTTGACTTGATTGAGTCCATTTTGTAAAACAGACATGAGAATGTATGTTGCTGTCACAAATGATACCTTATCTGGCAAAAATCTTTCTCTTAGGCATTGTTTAAATCTCATAGCTTAATACCCTGCTTTTTTGTAGGATCATAAGAAACACAGGTTCCAAAGTGGCGTACAGATGCTGTGCGATTTCGGCTTCTAGGCAGATACTCCATTCATGCTTGTTTGTAATGCACATGTGGACAACAGTATTTCTTTAAAGCACACCTAGCATTTCAGTACAAGTAGCTGTAACGCTAATTAACTATTTATGATAGTATGTCTTAACAGGGCACTTAGGCTACTACAATTCAAGTAGGTGAATTAGTATTTGGCTAAAAAGGTGTTTGTTCCATTTTAATCAAAGTCCCTGGTCATCATTAATGTTGATAAATAGCTGAAATTATTATCTTGATGATGAGAAGAAGAAAGGTTTAATGTTTAGGATAGTCTTCCATGGCCTATCTGAGGCATCATGTTTTCCCTCTCCCACAGTACTACTTTTGTGGTATTGACAAGTCAGCTTTGTGTCTCCATTTGCCATGTTAAAAATGGGCATAATAAAGTTTTCTACTTTGGCATGATGGTGCTCAGAGCAGATAATAGTAAGGACTGAATCGTTATGTGCTGCAAGGAGCACAGCTACTGGTGCCTGGGACACTCTGGTCTAATGACTACCCAGAGTCACTAGTCCAGTGTAACCTCTTCAGGCGTCAGACTGAAGTGATGGAATTACCAAGGTGTCGGTTCTCTGTGATAATACTTTAACAGAGAGTCAGTATGGCTGTTTGTTACTACCTTTAAATTCCTGAAAACCCAACACATTCAAATGCAAATATAAAAATTAATCATCGTGACTAAGCTGCAATAGCCCTCCCTCCTCAACCAAATGCAAACCAGCCAGTTTGAAAGCTGAAACAAAGCCCTGCCTCCGGAAACTAAGCACATTCACAGTTCTCCCGTCTTCATATGCTCTGGAAAAATATGAACTATGCAACATGCTATGAAGGCCATAAAATTTGAGCTCTTCTGGATCAGGGAAGAGAAATCAGTTCCAAAAGCTTTGAGTTCCCACAAAGAACATCCTGTTAGCAGTTCCTCGCCCTTTTATACCAGCAAGGCCCCAGCTCCGTTGTTTTCACTGATCTAAATTGTGGCAATATGACAGACAGAGCAAGAGACAGAAAGAGAAATTCTTTCATATATGTCAAGGCCAGCTGTGCGATACCTTTCAGTCCTTTAAAAAAAAAAGGTAAGTTTTCAGGTGACCCTGCCAGTGACCTGAAAAGGCCACTGTGACTTGAGTTCAGCCGGGGATGAGTCTCTGTTGCCCGTGAAATGCAGCTTCCAGTAAGGACAGTAAAAGTGGCTACCGTAGTGATAAATGTACCTGCAGATAGCTGCATGGATTAACACAGCTCTAATTTATTCCACATTAAGAAAAAGGACTATAACGAGTTATTAATAAAGAAAGACTAAAAATGGGTTCTAATTCAATGGTTAATGCTCTGCATAATTTACTGTAATAATCCTTCTGACCAAATAATTTTAGGAAAAAAAAAAAAGGCGCTTCTCTCTTTTCCTGTGAATGAAACACATATGCTATTCTTACCCCCACATACACCCCCAGGTTTTGTCATATCTTTCTACTGTTTGGGCGTGAGCAATGTCAGCATAAAGTGTGGTATCTGTGCTGGAGTTTGCTTCACCCCCGTTTGTCTGCTTGATACAAACATTTTCCTAAGCAAACATCTATGTTTCAGATGTCTTCAGTGTTGCTCCTAATAGATTTCATAAATCATTTGCGCTGGCATTAATGGGACAGTGGAGTCACAGCACAGGGGGCATCAAAGCAAAGGAAAATTCCATTGCAGCTGCCTGAAAATGGAGAGAAGAGGATCCACTGCAGTGACATCCAGGTCTGTTCCCAGATGGAGAGACGAGGGATGGCCAGGTAAAGGAAGGTCGGCACTGGCATAATTAACAGAGGCGAATCCTACTTTTTTGATAGGCTGCAATCCTCAGATAGCAAACGTACAGTGGTATGTATTTGTGGAAAAATGGTACAGAACGTATAGGTGGGTAGTGACAAGGCAGCTTTCATTGGGAAAGGGGGATTGTATAAATACCTCTTGCCTTCCATAGCATCTGGCTCTTAGAGGACTCAATAACCTGCTGCTTGCCTGAGTCCATGGCAGTCTTCTGTCGAGGGCGTGCAATCACAGGTGCCCTCTGAGGGCAGCAATTCTCAAATGAGCTCTGGAGCTCTGCATGAGCTGACTACAAGCATCCAGTTCCCATTCCTCTTTCTTTCAAGACCTGTAAGGATATACGCCTGAATTAATTACCTACTCAGTAGATTTTTCAATGGCAGAAAGTGCTTATCCATAGGAACTCCATTCAGGCAGTTTGGAAAATAGTATTTGTGTGATCTAATACCCCATTTATTACCACTAGACCTCTTGGAAGACATGCAGAGAATATGAGTGTTGCTGTGGAATTGCTAGAGACTTGCTTCCTTGAGTGACTACATTAGTTCATGATTTTATCTCATGCCCCTCTTCTTGGCTGGTCTTGCAGCTATCACAGGTGTGAGTCTGTCCAGAATTTGACCTGCAAAAAGCTTCAAATTTTCAGCAAAACACCCCCCACCTCCTGAAACCTGAGCAAAGTGACTGTATTACAGTTTCTCCTTTGTGCCAAGTCAAATCACACGTAGTCTGTTGCATAACTAACTCGAAGAGCTCCAGTTCAAGATGTAGTATTAGTGCTGTTAATTTGGGATTTTTTCAGTATTTTTCCTCATTGGCAGCCAAGGCTGCCCTCATCAGGACCTGGCTACTTAGCTTGTTACTTCCCCCCATTTCACGGAGTTCTGCTATTTCAGCCTGTATTTCAGTCTTTGTTTCTCTAGGAAGTTGCAAACGAGCACTAATTGTGTGAGCTTTTTGAATATTATTATATTTCTTATGAATAATACATCTAAAATATGTGCTTTTATTGCAGCCTTCTACATAACAATGTTCAAACATATTCTGGAGTGGTGTTATCTTCCCTGAAATATTTTGTAGTCATCAACAATATCTTGATCCGATTTTTGGCAAAATGTGGCTTCTGGGTAGCTGCTGTGGTAACTTGGCCTGTGTCGGCAACGGATCTTGTACCAGGGTGAGGAGAGTTAAGGTTAGCTGGTATTAGCAAAGGTCCAAGTTGAAAAAAACATATGAGAAGTTTTGTAGGAATTACTACATGTCACTGTACTTTCCAAGCCAACTCAGAAGAAGGTTCTTTGTGTAGTGATGTTAAGAATGAAGTTGGAGATGGCATTCCCACAAACATTTTAAAGGAGTTCCACATTCCACAAGGGGGTAACTAAAAAGAAAATTAGTACATTTTAAAAATCTGGTTCTTTTACTAAAGACAGAGGCACTAAAGTTTGATTACCAGCTGAAAATAGGATGGT
The DNA here is from genome assembly GCF_000690535.1 of Cariama cristata. NCBI lineage: Eukaryota > Metazoa > Chordata > Aves > Cariamiformes > Cariamidae > Cariama > Cariama cristata. Next base: position 405 of record NW_009602008.1, on the reverse strand, counting down.
TTCTTTCGAATGACTACATTTGTATCTGCAGGTTTTGTAGGCATCTAGTTGTTCTGGCTCTCTACAGTATTTCAGAAGTTAACAGTGAATAGTGTGAATGCTGTATTTTGCATCTATTATTTGATAACTTTATCTGACAGCTGTGATGCGTAATGCAACACACCTGATTGTGTGGCGAGCTGGATCAGGCTGCGGCTCCGGAGGCTTCATTAGGAGCAGAATTGATTATAAATTTTCAAGTATTTTGAAGTAAGTAGAGTTTATTATATTCATGCCCACAGAGAGGTGAAGAAACACAATCTCCTAAGGTGGTAAATGGAGGGGGAGGTGTTTCTGATTCAATGAAAGCACAGGCGGTGCGTGATGAGAGGGTCGGGTTTAACATCTGTGCGCCGACACCTGCGC
>NW_009602007.1:0-6501 GCF_000690535.1 Cariama cristata | reverse complement strand
TTTTTTTTTTTTTTTTCATTTCCAGCTGTATATTCTTGTCACTAAGCTACAATTGCTACAATTCAATGATATTCCTAGCTGTATATTAGCTTCAAGTACAGCCTTTCTTCCCCCTCTTCAAGATCATCCCATAACGAATACATTTAGTTACTCTCTTGGGATGTGACTACAACTCCCTACTCCATCTAGAAGCGAAATGCCCTGAGAAAAGACTGGAACTCAAGTATGATGGATGAGTACTCTGCACTGTGCATTCTCACAAAAAATGTGAACCACGTCCTTAATGAAGTCAGCTACAGATTTGATAATAGCTGACTTCAGACTTCTCCAGCAACATAAAGAAAGTTTAGCTGTTCGTTCATTGAAACTTGGTTTGCAATAATGACTTATTTCCCCAGAATAAACATTTCTAGAAACATGAAAGTTAAAGTGGCTAAGTGGCTTTAGATAGAGTAGGGAGTCATCTAAATAATTTATGTACTCCCAGGGATAGGAACTGTGTCTTGGATGCAGTACCCCTTAACTAATATCTTGAGCTGATGATAGAGTTTAATTAATCTTGACTCCACCAGAAGTTCTTTCATTTAGTTTTGAGTAAAATATATCCAGTGTAAAGTATAACCACATTGTAAAAGCACAGATTCTATTTCTGCTTTGAGATTTTACTTCTAGTATTCTTTTCTTTGCATTCCTCACCTCTACCAAGGTACTTTTTATTGCTTTTCAAAGGTGTCAGATCTTAGATCCACAAGGTTTGGCTTAAGGAGAACAAAACAACATTCTATCAAATGTGTGGGTAAAACCATAACCCTCCCCAACACAAACAAACAAAAAAAAAACCAAACCAAAATCCAAATAATGCAAGTTCTAATTATCACACAAGCTTCTAATGCTGATATGTGCACAGTAGGTAGTTCATAATATGGAGAAGTTAAGCACACAGGTAATGTGTTACAATGCTGGCACTGATGTCTAATATATGTTATATTCCAAGACAGTAAAGAATACATACTTGCAAAGAGGAAAACATCTTTTTCTACAGCCTAAGACTGTCAGCACAAATTCAAATTTTTCCATGGTTTAGGTTGCAGCTAGGAAACATTTATCTGAATGAGATAAGCATATTCTGACTGCTGTCTCGTATACGCATCAATGGTCTCCATAGATGACCTTCTTAAGGTAGCCTCATCTGAGCAGCTGAAAGACCAACTTAACTTTCTCATGTTTTCTTTACAGAAAGACTACAGTGTGAGAAAAATCATGGCTCTCCCCTTTCCTTCTTTTTTAGCTTTCCAGATACTGCCCTACCATCTTGTTAAAAAATTAAAAAATCATTATCTATCTGTTTGTGGGGGTAATAAGGTACTAACTGTCCCATCATATAACACCTATGCACATACATACATATACACACAACATGCACATGCATGTGTGTGCACATGCACAAAGGGAAGTAACACCTCCAAGTTTCAGGTCCTAGGCCAACCGCTAACTAAGGAAAATACAGGAAATATTTCTCTCTGGATGGCAGTTCAGCAGTTGTCTTCAGAATCTTCAGGGATATGAAGTATTCGAACTTGCTACTGTCAGGGTTAGGACAGTGGACCAGGTGCTCTAATCTAGTACGACAACAACTGAATCCTAATGCTACTCAACTTGGGGCAAGCTATGCAATACAATCTGAAGGAGCAGCCTTTCACGCAACTGCTCTAGAAGTAGAAGGACCACAATATGGCAAGCAATCTGTTATAAGCCTTTATAGCTAACAGTCGGAGTTATGTGATTGTCACTTAATGAATAAAAGAGTGATTTTCCTTAATTTTTTTTAATTAGAATATTTCGCAGAAGCTTGTTAAAGTGAAACATTTGGCTATTCAAAAGTTTTCATACATTTCATAATCATTTCTAAGTTTTTTCCTCTTTCTCAAGCTTTAGAACTGCTTAAGATTGACAGATTTTTTTACTTTTTGATATTGCTTTTGTTATATGTGAGAAATCTCCAACAAAAACATAGGGTTTTTTTCTCTGGAATGTGTAGGATAACAGTTACAGCTAAAGTGCATGCTGCTACATTTCAGAGTTTATTTGGTTTCAACGATGCGTTAGTCTGAGGAGAGGTAACTTTATAAATTAGAGAAGCACTTTTTCTTCATCATACTTTGGCACCCACATTTTACTCTGCCATGAAAAAAGTTTGATAAAAGTGAAGACAGTGTTAGTTACCCAGATACTTACCACTTTATAGCTTGCAGATCTGAAAAGCAAGGCAACTCATTTTATGTAATCCAACAGAGATGCTGGATAATACTTCATGTACTTGATGTTGTGCAAAGTGGAAAAGGCATCTGAAATAAATCATTTAATGAAAAATGCTCAGCACTAATCCTCTGGAAATCTTCACAGATATTCATCTTTTGTAAATTGTGGTTATTATACATAAGTTAAAGAACTATGAATTGTATAATCATTGTTGCAGGCTCTATATGTACTAGACAGTATTTTCCCACAAAAGTGATCTCATTAAATTCAGTGAGACTGTAGCTTAGTATTCAAACAAACAGTGAAAAAGATTTTATCTGTAAGTTACTTTGAAATGACATTTTCTTTTGTCAAAGACGACAGTCTCCTGAATGGTTGAGTGAACACTGGAAGGTAAGAAAGGTTTAAAAATAATCCTGTACATAAAATCTTCAAATAAAAGCCAAATTAAGCCATATGGAAAGTACTACCTGTGCCACTTGCATAATAACTTTTTCATGCATCCATTGACTAGAGCAACTATATATTGGATATTTTCACTCAAGCTTTTCAATATATGAAATAAGTGAGAGTTGTTCTTATCTACCTTTTTACTTGTGCGATATATAGGCAGATAGAACAGACCATTTTTCAGGCTGTACCTTCCTGATGAGTTATTGTGTTTGTTTTATCCAAGGTACAGTATTTCTCTGAGACATTTTGTACTTTCATTTTTCTTAATAACAAATAAAATGAAAATAAGTAGAGAAACTTTCAAAATACTTATCTAAACAAACTCTACAATCTTCATTTGTTTTTTATATTTCTACCAGAATTGGTGGGAGAAAGGCAGATTGGATTAGATGAATAATGTCAATAATGTCCTCATGTTGCACTAGGAAGTTTCACTAACTGAATAGAAAACTGAGGGGATTTTGTATCATATCTTCAAAATTTTTTGATTTTTTTTTTTTCTTAATAAAAATTATCCTTCTGATGTAATGGTAAATAGGTTACATTTGTATTCATGCAGTAGATCCTGACAGACAAGATTTCTTGGATTTTCTAGGATTCTAGTAAATGTAACCATTTATTTTTCAGTATAGTCTAACTTGATAAGAGGAAAAATATTACCATGGTGCTGAAAAAAATGATGGGAAAATGGGCTTATCTGATTATTGCATTTTTTTTCCTGTCATATGTAAATACATGGCAAAACTTTATTAAAAATGTTCAGAGGAATTGACAGTATTTTGCTGACCTTCCCTAGGCTGTGCAGTTTAGTTTGAATGCTTTCAAATTTATAATGGTTGACATATTTCTCAGCTTTGTTGTAGGCTATTTTGCAGTAAAAATTCTCCACTTCCATGCAAGACATTCTTGCGGAGTGTGATTACTACAGTATATAGTCCATTACAACATGAAAACTGTCATTTCAAACAAGCAAGTGGAGCAGAAGACCAGCTTGGCTGCACAGGGAACTCTTGGAACTCAGGAGGAAAAAGAAATTGTATCATCTATGGAAGCGAGGTCAGGCTTTGCAGGAAGATTGAAGACTCGTGATTTGTATATACAGGGACAAGACATGAAAGGCCAAAGCTCGACTAAAGTTGAAACTGTCCAGCGTTGTGTCAGACATCAAGTCTTTTAAAGTATGTCAGTAGGAAGAAGAGGTCCAAGGAAAACATGGGACCGATACTTGTTGAAGATGGTCATCTGACTAATAGGGATGAAGAAAAAGAAGAGGCATTCAACGCTTTTTTTGCCTTAGTCTTTAATAGTACTGATAGACCTTGGGCTGCCTGGTCCCCTGAGTTGGAGGACCATGAGTGTGGGAACAGTGACTTTCCTTTTGTGGACACTGAAATTGCAAGGGACCAGCTGTATCAGCTGAATGTTCACGAGTCCATGGGGCGTGATGAGATTCATCCCAGAGTACTGAAGGAGCTAGTGGATGTTATAGCAGGACCCCTCCCGATCATCTGCCAAAGGTCTTGGGAGTCTGGAGAGGTGTCCGCTGACTGGAACCTAGTTAATATTAATCCAATTTACAAGAAGGGCAGGGGAGAAGACCCAAGAAACTACAGATCTGTTAGTCTCACCTCAGTTCCTCGAAAAATTATGGAGGACATCATACTGGGTGCTATTGAGAGACATTTAAAGAAAAATTGAATCATCAGGCACAGTCAACATGGGTTCAGAAAGAGAAAGTCCTGTTTAATTAATTTAATATCCTTCTATGATAAAGTCATTCACCTGATGGATGACAGGAAGGTGGTGGATGCAGGTTTTTTTTATTTTGGTAAGGCTTTTGACACTCCCTCACATCTTCCTTAAGTGCTCTTGATTCTGTGATTCTGTGATTCTGTGATACTCCACATCTTACTTTCATTTTTGCCAGTCATCTTTCTTCTGCATTCAGCAAGAGGACTGTATATTTGCAGTCCCTTTTGCTCATGCCGTTCTTTGTCTTGCAACTTTTGTTGCTTAAATGCTTCCTGTTTGCCTCTTTTGTGGTCATATTGCTCATACACGTAAAATTCTTAAGCATTGCACCTGCCTATTTTGTCACAACGTTAACAATATACTCACATACTGTTGCTCGTTACGCCATTTTAGTACACATATATTGGGATGTAAGGCAAACTAATATGAATTATACCCTAATTAATACACTTATGATTTTTAAATGTTTCAGGTCTCTACTTTGTCTACACAATTCCTAGGGAGGATGACTGACATCATGCAACTTGCCTGCTAGGGTTCTCCTGTGGAGGAGCCTTCAAGCTGAAGAAAAAGTACCTTCAGAGTCCCTTTCAGATTCTGACATATGCGATTCCTGAGTTTCTTGGTGCTGAATTAATTTCTAAGTGGAAGTGTTTGCCTTCAGGGCTCTGTTACAGTTTGTCTGGAACAGAGAAAATATCTTAGAGGTTCTTAAATAGAGAGTTTTATCTGGAAAAATGTTGGGTGTCAACTCATCAGTGCCTAAAATTAAAAAATTGAACTGAGTAGTTTTTATCATTTAGCCAATCAACATCCATACTGTGATTCAGCTGATCAACCTTGGACTATACAATGTCTGAATCAGTCTACTTAGGCTTCCTTTTAACAAACAGAGAGTAATAAGCATTTCCTCTTATTCTAAAGAACATGTTCAAAACAGGGCAGGTACATTGTTCCTTGGAAGTATCTATTTCTTAATCTCTACAAAAGAAACAATCCAGAATGATTAACTGAGAAATAGGCATCCACCTTAGAGACATCTTAAATTAAATCTGCCTTAGTGAACAGGGCAGACACTAAGCAATGCCAATCCTACATATTCTAACTCTCTGAATGAACAACAACCAGTCTGTAAGGGTGTTTAACTGCTAAATTAACCTTTAAAGTGGCCTCTTTTATCAGGGACCTACTTTATTTCCAGGGTAGACATGTAAACAGAAGGGAGACAGATTAAACCATGTTTCCAGTGAGAGATCATTAATTGTCTAACCTATGATATCATTGAGGAAATTTTGCTTTTTTTAAATTGTGTATGTGCTACTAACTTAAACAAAGGTAGTGAATTATCATTGGTCCCAGGACAAGTTGAGCTGATTTTAAGACATATCTATGTTGCATGGCACTTGGATCTCCTCTGAACCCTGATCTCTCCTGCGAACCCTGCTTTTGAGTGTTCGTAGTGTCTAAAATAATAGAGAGGTTTCTGTCTCCATTAAATAGAGTGGTATTTTTATAATGTAAAATTGCAGATGTATGTTGCGTGCCATTAAGAATGGTATGGGGACATATGGATTGCTTCAGGGTACCTTAAAAATATTTTTGGAGGCCTGTAACAGGGTGGTATTGAGGGTGTATTTGATGCAGCCTTGTCCATACTACCTTTTGGAGAAGGCTTTGCACTCAACTGACTCCTAAGCTGTGCCTGAATATTGGCTTTTGAGAGCTATTTGGAACACATAGAAGCAGAAAAAGGAGTAAGTTTGCAATGATGTAAAGTGGATAATCAAAATCCAATGGAATTTCCCTGGGTCTTTTTTATTTAGTCATGTGGATCCCTTGAGATAAAGTCTATCAGTTTCAAGCCTTGTTTCCCCTTTGGTGTTTCCATGCTACTTAAGACTTCTCTGACCAATGCACAATGACCAAGATTCATCATGACTATTTTTGAAATTTAACTGAAGTATCTAAATGACAAATATTGTTGCTGATGGCTATGGATGTTGTAAGACTAGCCAATGTGATGACCATCTACAAGAA
>NW_009602006.1:8890-47909 GCF_000690535.1 Cariama cristata | reverse complement strand
GTTGTTTAGCCTGGAAAAAAGGAGGCTGAAGGGAGATCTGATTGCCCCCTACGACTGCCTGAAAGGAGGTTGTAGCGAGGTGGGGGTTGGTCTCTTCTCACCAGTAACTAGCGATAGGACAAGAGGACACGGTCTCAAGTTGCACCAGGGGAGGTTCAGGTTGGATATTAGGAACAATTTCTTCACTGTAAGAGTCGTTAAGCATTGGAACGGGCTCCCTAGGGAGGTGGTGGAGTCATCGTCCCTGGAGGTGTTCAAAAAATGTTTAGATGTGGCGCTTCGAGACATGGTTTAGTGGGCATGGTGGTGTTGCGTAGAAGGTTGGACTTGATGATCTTTGAAGTCTCTTCCAACCATAACGATTCTATGATTCTAAGATTTTCTTAGTATTCTGACAGGTGTACCAGAGCATTAAAGCCTGTCTTTACTTCAACAGAGAAGTGTTACTCTACCATCTAGAGAGACACACTAGATTTCACTCAGTAGTGTAGCCCAGCAGAACAGGCTTTAGTACGTGCTGCACAAGTTTGCCCATGACACTGGGGACACACTTAGCAGCTGAACACAATTCCTTGGCAAGTTCTTTGCTAGACAGCAATAGAAAAGCTGGTGCTTTCAATCACATACCAAGAATTTGTTTGCAGTCTCCAAACTCCTTATTAAAAGATGACCTGGAAACAACTATCTTGCCAGTTGTTTCAACACGATTGGAAAACCCCCACAAAAAACAGACCTAGAAATCCAGGCATTTTAATCAATTCATGTATCCAAAAACTGTGTAAACTACATTTCAATAATGAAATCTACTAGCTGTGTAACAGGTTAAACTAAATCACAGTTCTAATTTACACATCAGCTAAACAGCAGCTACTGCACTTTTTCCTACTCTGCCTTACTCTTCAGTAGCTTTTTTAGACAAGCTCTTAGAAACTCACTTTTACCCTCAGAAGCATATGCAGTCACATACCTAACTACCACTACTGAGAATTTTTAAAGGCAATTTTAATGGCTCAAGATTAAGGAAGCCTCCTCTACCAATCTGAAATATTACTATGCTCTCAGCATCACAGCTGCACACCCCAGATATCCCAGTTACTCCTATGTTTGAAAAAAAAAAAAGACCTGAAAAAAATGTCAAATTCTTAACAGGTCATTAATTCTGTGCCATTAATGCAGGAAATGAATGTGAATCACAATTCTACTAAAAATGAAAGTAAACCATATGCCTTTTTTTAAAAAAAAAATATCATTAGAGACAATAAAACTAGTTAATACTTGTTGAAATTTTGTTTGAATTTTTTTAAATTATTTTTACATAAAAGAAGTACATAAGCTGTACACAGTTTCTTCACACAGGTGCAAGAGAAAGAAGCTCTCTGGTCACACAAATGCCTGCAATAGCGAGCCCTCAAGGTCCACAGATCAGTCATGGAGAAAAAGGAAGAAACAACTTGTATTGGGTTTGCATGGCAATGTTTTGGTAGCAGGAACGCTACAGGGGTGGCTTCTGTGAGAAGCTGCCAGAAGACTTCCCTATGTTCAACAGAGCCAATGCCACCTGGCTCCAAGACAGACCTGCCGATGGCCAAGGATGAGTCCATTGGTGATAGTGACGGTGCCTCTGGGATAATAGATTTAAGAAGGGGAAAAAACAAACAAGCAACTGCACACTGCAGCCGAATAGAGCAGTGAGAGAAATGTGCGAGAGAAAGAACTGTGTAGACCCCAAGGTCAGTGAAGAAGGAGGGGGAGGAGGTGCTCCAGGGACCAAAGCAGAGATTCTCTGCCAGCCCACAGTGAGGCCAGCTGTCCCCCGGCAGCCCACGGAGGTCCATGCTGGAGCAAATCTTCACCTGCAGCCTGAGGAGGACCCCACGCCGGAGCAGGGGGATGCCTGAAGGAGGCTATGACCCCCTGTAGAGTCCACGCTGGAGCAGGTTTTCAGACAGGACTTGTAACCCCATGGCGTACCCACACTGGAGCAGTCTGTGCCTGAAAGACTGCACCCCATGGAAAGGACCCATGCCGGAGCATTTAATGAACTGCATCCTGTGGGAAGGACCCATCTTGGAGAAGTTTGTGGAGGACTGTCTCCCATGGGTAGGATCCCATGCTGGAGCAGCGAAAGAAAAGAGTGTAAGGAGGAAGGAACAGCAGAGACAACATGTCATGAACTGACTGCAATCCCCATTCCCCAGCCCCCTGTGCCACTAGGGAGGGAGGAGGTAGAGAAACTTGGGAGTGAAGTTGAACCCGGGAAGAAGGGAGGAGTAGGGGGAAGGTGTTTTTAAGATTTGGTTTTAATTCTCATTACCCTACTCTAATTTGATTGGCAAAAAATTAAATTAATTTCCTCAGGTCAAGTCTGTTTTGCCCATGATGGTAACTGGTGAGTGCTCTCTCCCTGTCCTTTACTTGACCCAGGAGCCTTTTGTCATATTTTATTGTCCAGTTGAGAAGTGATAGGTCAGCTTGGTGGGCACCTAGCATCCAGCTAAGGTCAACCCACCACAGGACTATGTGACAGTTGTACCTGCTGGAAAGCTTAAGACTCAAGGGCAATGCTGGAGTTCAAACTGAAACAAGTTTTCACATTCATGTATAAAATAGTTTCTTAAGATCTTCTTCAAATAATTTTATACAGTAAAAGCTGTGACATTTTGTCCCAATACTCATTTTCTGTGTATCGTCATTCCTTCAGAGCATTTTGAAGCCTTTTTCAATGTGTTGGTCACTGGCAGACAGCTTATCATGACAGTGTAGAAATAGTATGCTCGATAGGAAAAAGCACAGACTAAGGATTAAGATTCCAATAAAGAAAAGAACCAATCTGTGTATCAGAAATTACCCTTAGCTATAAACACCTATTTCTATTTCAGTCCATGCACATAGTTTTGAATGCCAATGACCTTTGGTGTTTTGATACACCACTTACAATGCTGAAATGCATTTAGTCTTACCTCGTGCTTAATTAACACGGTAATTGGTTATACAATACTACAAATACCACAGCAATGATACAGTCTGCTCAAAGCAACATCTATTTGAAAAAACAGCAAGCAAACAGACCAGATTCTTGCTGTCTTGTTTGTGAATGGTGACAATTCTTCTCTCACTGGAGCCTTCTTGGCTTGCTTGCTTAATGCTGACATCAATGATATCAGGAAAATCACAGTATGTTTGTAAATCCTGCAATAAATATTGGTTATATAATGTCAGTAATAACATAAATAACAACTAAAAAGCCCCACCTATTTGCAGCATTAGAATTCCAAAGCCATTACAAATATAGAACAGAGTTTTCTGTTTATGGGACCATCACTAGGAGCATCAATATAAAAATGCACAAAGATCCAGGAGCTGTGAATGTAAGTATCTGTATACGTGTTGGGTTTTTTCAGTTGTAGATATTTCTTTGCTCTGTAGTATTTGCAGCTTTTTTTTTTTGAGAGAGAGAACTTATTATTAGCATCCTGATTAAAGATGTTTAGAAAGCCTGTTAACAATCCAAAATGTCATGGCTTCATTCAGAGTGATACAAGCTGCAAAATCTGCTACCAAATAGATGCATGTAGTATGAATGAAGAAAGGGTCTAAGAAAAGATTGTCCCATCAGGCATGGTCATTACCAACTAGATGACTTGAAGCACCGATCCTAATTACATGCAAAATCCAAGACACATTTTCCTTTGATAGCAAGTTCAAGTAGTTTTTGATACTATGATACTCTGTACCACTTCCTTCAGCCTCTCACAAGTCAAATTACAATGTCATATAAATCAAACTTTGTTTTGTTTTCAGTAGAACTGTTCTTCCAAAGCAAATGGATTTTATTCAAGTCAGAATATCCCATTTATATGGCTGCAAGCATATTCTAATACATAAACAGGTGCAATAATCAAGGCTGTAAGACTCAGTTGGTATCAGCTAGGATAAATTAACTCAAATCCACTGAAGTCCCTGAAGCATTGTTTGTTCATGTGGTTGTTGGAAATTTGAATTTGCAAAACAAATTTCTTCACAATCTATCCCACGTATGTCATTCCTGCCCTCAAAAAGATAAAAATTTTGTTTCAATTCAGTGTTTTAATAAAGATTCATCAGTATAGTTTCCTGAAACAAGACTTATGATCACATTTACAAGCAGCCTTATTAATTTACTAAGTTTTCATAACCAGTTTTATACACAGTTTCGAGACCAGTGAAAATATATGCAGGCTACACCATATCTCTGTCAATAAGTGGGATGATAATATTATTAATTATGAAAAAATAATCTGGCAATCTCTATAATAAATATGATCAGTTTAAACACTACTCTTACTAAAGGCTTGGTTGCCAGGCCCAAACAGCATAGTATGCATAAATTTTGCACACCTAAAACTAGAAACTGGAAAATCTGACATTTATGTTAGCTCCTGCCAGAGCAACTGGCACTTACAGGCCAATTAGGAAAGGCAGCAGGTTGATACATAACAACTATGAATGAGGTAACCAGACCTAATGTCAATCTACAAATATGCTAAGAAGAACACACTTTAAAAATCTGTGTATGTAATCAGAGGGACTTTTTTCGCTAAGTATTACCAAAAAAAATAGCATTTTTTACAAATTATTATAGTACAGTGTAAAAATAAAACCTTTTGTAGTTTGGTCTTGACTGCTATATATCATGCATCAAAACTACGAAACTAATGGATGGAATTATTTTGGAAATCTGACGTGCTTCACTTTGCATTTAATTTTACCTTTGGAAAATCCTCACACTCTCAATGTATAGTGCTATCAGTTTGTATCAGATTCTGGTAAATTCAGAAAAATAGTCATGATAGGAAATCACACACAGAAGAAATAATGGTGATAAATAAAAAAGCAACAGCACATGATTAGTAGCACTTACTGGAACCATTTATCATCTAATTCCATAAAAAAGAGTATATGGACTCTGCAGTATGGAAACGTCACTTTAAATTTGCTAGTTCAGACACTGGTAGGAGTTTAACTGCAGCAGGAAAGAGGCACGAGGAAATTTACCTCAGTTTTGGAGTACTTAAAACCCTGCTTTCAAAAAGAATTCGAGAAATTTGTGCATTTTACCTATACCTGGGGGCAGGGTCATTACTTTTCCACATTGTTTTTTTTTTTTTTACAGTAATGAAGGTTTAACACTGAATTTCTCATTTGTCGAGCACAGAAGCTTTACATGTTCAAGTATTGACTTTCTTCTAATACTTCAATAAAAAAATGACTTTAAAATCCTGCACTGTTTAAGTCAATACATTTCTGTGAGCCTCAGCCATACGGAAATTGTATCATCACTGTGAAATAAAATTTACCTACCAAATTTAAATGGGGTAAATCAGAACTTCTAACATAAGCTAATCACTCTGTTACATGATAAACTGCACAATTATCAAAATAATAAAAGAAATTACCTGCTCTGCCAGTGTGTCACAGTCTTTAAGTTTTCCTCTTGAGCACTGAATTCCACCATTTCCAGTTATTACAATGGTTGCAAAACGTTCCTCTCCAGAAAGATCTCCACCAGGTTCTTTTACTTCAAAAACCTCTGAATAGAAGGCAGACTGAAGGGTTTCCAGATTTATAAGATACTTAAGTTTCAAGTTTCTGGCAGTAGCTTTGCATTGGCCAAACTGTTGTATAAATTTGCGGAACCTGTACCTTATTCTTTTTCGCGTCAAAATATGGTAGTCTTGGATTTTTGCTCGCACACATTTAGGCAAAAACATTTTGTAGCTGTGAATACATAACCAGCAAAAAAACTACTGATTTTATCCATTAAATCCAGCAAAGATAATTAGTTCTGTGCTAAACAAGTCAACATGAAAATATCTTTTTCTCTAAATGTAACCTTAATCTTTAACAGATTAAGGTTAGCAGAATAACAAGGATCCTTTCTTCAATCTGTAGTATATTCTTTCAAATACTTTCTTCTTCTGTTTTCCATTTTTTCCCCTCATATTACATATATATATATTCAACATATATTACATCATGCATTTTCCATAAATCCAAACATGTCTGTTCTAGTCATTACTGAAGTTTTGAGGTAAGGCAGCAGAAGTTACACAGTTGCTTTGTTTGGTGTAGAAGTTGGGAAGAGGACACTGCACGGTTAGAGGCAACTACACAGACAGAGGACAGATTTCCTGCCTGAAAATATAGGTGGTAGAATACAACACTGGTTGGTTCTCACTGAAGTTCCTATATCACAGCCCATGTTCTATATTACGGGGCAAAAGAGTAGTTTGTCACCTGCAATGAGCTGGCCAATTCGTTGTCTCATTCTGGTTTTAATGAAACCTAGCAGGAGGAGTGAAAAGACAAACATCAAGCATTAAATATTAAGCAGGGACAGAATTAACTCAGCTGGAGTGGAAACTTAGGTTGATACACCAAAGTGAATTGATAAACTCAAGCAAGTTTAGCAGAGATCTGTGTAAGATGGTTAAGATCCTGACATGATAGAAAAGGCATAAGAGAGCTTGACTTGCTCAGCCTGTAGAAAAGAAGGCTCAAGTAGGGTGTTCTACTGTCTTCAACTAACAGATGGTTATGGAGGAGACTGAATTAGACTCTTCTCAGACATGCACAGTGAAAGGACATGAGGTAACAGAGGATAATCAGTATCACACAGGAGAATGATTAGATATAGAGAAAAATCTTCCCTAACAAAGGTGATCATACACAGGACAAAGCTGCCCAGAGATATGGTGGAATCTCCATCCCTAGACATTTTTAGAACTTGTCTGGACGAGGCCCTGAGTACCTTCATCTAACTTTGAAACTGGTCCTGATCTGAACAAGGGGTTGGATCTGATGACTTCCACAGGCCTCTGCCAACTCAAATTATTGCTTACATCCTTTCCCACATGAGTAGCTGCGGCCTTACCTCTCATTAAGAGAACCAAATCCATGTACCCAAAAACATGAATCGCCATCATGATACAAGCTTTCTATTAATTCCTAGTTTACACGGCAGGCAAGTTTATGGAATCACTATGCTAGACTAAATCAATTGCCAACAGCTGAACTTCTCCTCCCAGATGCTAATGTGCAAAAATAGTTTTTAGAGATCAGATAGGTGTGATACAGTTATGAAGTATGGAGTCACCTGACTGAATTGTAAATAGCCAGTGGGGTTTGGTCCTTTTCTTTGGCCACTCTCATCATATCCAGAACAGCCATTCCAAGGCATTCTTCTTGTGTTTCATGAGTAACAGGCATCTGTATCCATCCACCCAAAAAATCATCTCGCCACTGAGGAAGAAGAATGCAAGAAAGCAAACTAAAACTGTAGCACTGCTGCTTATCAATGAAAGTTTTTTTATGGTGTAGGTTTTGTTGTCTTTTTTTTTGTTTCCTTTTTTTGTTTTGTTTTGTTTCTTTTCAAAGAAACCAATCTACATTAGAAATAATCAAGCAAATCATACCTGTGCAAATAGGTAAGACATGACAAGATCATCAAGAACAGGGCTTTCTGCACCTCGAAGAATGCCATACCGATATGCTCTGCTGGTGCCATTGCAATACCAGTGGGGAAAATAAAACCTGTTAGGAAATATGTAAGCAAACATCAATAAACAGGTACTTTCATTTACCAACACCAGACATTATTGCTTTCATAGACAAGTAATTAGTGCCGGCTGGTTTGGAGGACCAATATGAAGCCACAATTAGTCAATGGGAGGCTTTGGATCCAGTTCTTGGTGTCTTAGAGTACTACAACATTTAAGCAGGGTGATAAGCTGTACTGATAGGAATAAGGAGCTCTGCAAAGTTATCCTCATTAATCAGAATACAGAGAATTTTGTGTTCCTGTCTTCCAGTTTCCTTTGAGACAGTTCCTAAAGAAACACTCAGGCCACATTATGCAATGTAAATAAACGAAACCTTTTACATGAGGAAAACGGTGACTGTAGATTTAGATGTCTACATTCAAAAATCAGGTTAGAGAAAAATGGTTCTATTGCAGACATCTGCCTGACTACACAGGATAATTACTCCGCATTTCAGAACTGCAACTAATTTCAAATAGGCGAGAACAGAGGAGATGGGATGTATCATTATTAAGAAAAATATTATTTTTACTTCTGCTATATTTTTTATTGTTTGTTTCTTCAATCTGACATGGCAAACATATGGTATCGAGACAATCAGTAAAATATGTTATTCATACCTCCTCCAGTAATTTTGATTCTTTTTTCTATCTCTTATCCAGATACCATGAATCTGTCCATAACTTCTTCGAGAATCTATGGTTCAACTAAATATCTTACTGGTTGTGTTTTCTCACATAGGTTTGTTGTACCATGAAAAGTGCCTAACATTTGATTTAGATTACCTTATCCGGTAAATTAGGATGAGTCTGGTTGCTTCATCGACATGGAAGATGTGATTTGGGGGATACCACATTCTCTCTGTTTCACTCATGAGTGCAAACATGTTATGATACACTGGCATGATACCTAAACAAAGAACAATGAAGCAAACATTTATAGGAAATTGTTTTCACAAAGAATCAACCTTATTAAAAAAAATATTGTGGGTTAAAAGCAGCAGATTAGCACATGATCTCCAACTCTTCGTTGCACTGTTCTATCACTGTCAACAGCATTGCAGTCGTCACCCCACAACCTGCAGATTGCTTTTGCTCATTTATTTTCTCACTCTTCCTTCATGTTCTCTGACTGTAGACTGTGTTCACCTGTTATCCTATACTTCACTGTTAGATTACAAGGTTTTTTCTGCATGGCATTTAATACAACAGCTTCTTAGCCTGTTAGTTTAGTAATATCTAAGAATAGCACATTACCTTTCTTCTTATATTTTCCAAAAACAGCTCTAGGCATTGATCTTAAGATTTCAGAATGATGAAAAATTAGAAGAAAAACAATACAAAGAAAGTCATCACGACTAGGACAACCACCTGCCATTTATATTTTAGTAGCTCAGTTGAGAACAAAACCAAACATACACTGTTAATCAAGCAAAACTGGAAAATATTTTTCCCCTCAACAATTCAGGATTGTTTTAATGAGAATTGACAAGAATCCTCCTTAATCACAAACTATGGAAATCAGCTGAGCATCAATGCTTCAGCAGCACCAGAATTTTAATTTGGCTTTGAGGCTCCCAGCTCAAAGTACAGCCTAACATGACAGATGTCACAGTATTGTACTGTGCTGCAGTGTTATGTGATGCATTTACACAATGTTAGTGCTATGATTTAGAAAACAGCTTAAATGTCTGAGAATTGACAGCTCAAAAGGATGAGCTTCAACCACTGACAAAGATATTTTGAAGCCAGGAAGAGATACAGGTCTAGAGGTCAGAGAGTAGGATGAAAACTACAGTGTGAAAGTCACAGTAGGTCATAACAGAAGAAAACTATGTTTACATTAAAGCAAGATGCTTTTGGGGAAGGAAGCAAAAAACATTAAAAAAATAACAGATAGAGAGAACAAAAGTAACTGAAATGATGCTGAGAGACAAAAAAAATTGAGGGAAAGGCAAAGTACCCACAACCTTGCTCAAAGACTTACAATGAAATCAATGAAGTGCATAAAAGACACTAGGAGAGAAAAAAACCACCTTCTTTCTTTCTGTTCTGAACAACATCTAGGTAACTACTGAAGGGAGCAGACGCAAATTTGGTTCACCACATCTAAAGTGCATGTAAGAGAATCAGTTAGACACAACCAATCAACCCCACAAACAAAACTGCATAGGCTTGTGGAAGAAAAAGAAATTCAGTCTTAAATAACAACTAGCTTAGATTTGTTACAAAATGGGGTTTGTCTCTGTAGGGAGCCAGCAAGAGGGCTAACAAGAGGTCTACTGTGCAGATGTCAGATTAAACTGCAGAAATCTATAGGGTAGTCATCTGACACTTGGTTAAACTAAAGCTCACCAAAATATACCAGAACTACAGGTCCTAACACATGATTGTCTATGAAAAGGAGTCATAGACTTACAGGAAGTTACAGAAATGGAAAGCATGATGTAAAGTAACCAAAGAGAAATCAAAACTAAACAAAACCCTCACAGGAATAACCTTAAAGGGCTAAGTAACTGAAGGACTGGCTGTAAATGTAGATGTTGCAAATTTACAGTGCAGTAAGACATATTTGATCCATCAGAGTTTTGACAAGTATCAAATTAACTCAATTTTATGGAGTTAGAAAGAAATCTAACCCATGCAACCAAACATGGTTCTCATTTGATGTGTGAAGTAGAATCAATTAGATTACATTACAGATCAGTTGTCTATAAAGCAGTAACAACTGACTTAGTTTTAAGACAGTGTGGTGTCTGTATCCCAGATAATTTCAGATGAATTACAGTATAATGCATGTGAAACACCGGCCTATTTCAGCATTCTAGCCAGATGCTAAACACCATTCAAGGCAACGCTGAATATTTACCTAGCCTCAACAATACACTTCCCCTAACTACTAGCAATCCCACATAAGCACACTGAACAAGAAAAAAAAAAATTCCAAGTCCTACTCTTAAATTCAAATGTTAAGCTGCCGTATTTCACCAAATATATTACAGACATCACCATCCCCCCAAAAGAAAATCAAACCAGAACAAAAAAACCCACAGATATTTCAATCCAGATCATATCATTGCCATTCCGAAACTTTAACTAAGCAAGGAATATGACTTTGGAATTCCGCCTACAAATCAGAAATGTTGGCATTAACAACAACAAAAAAATAATCCTCTTTGCTGTCTTCTTATGTATGAAAAGTAAACTGTGCACTCATCCATCCCTCATGCTTTAGCATTTATACTTCTGAATGGTAACTGGTACCTTTCACTGCCAGTGCTGAATGACATATAGACCGTTCATGTTTTTCAAGAAAAGGAGTTAACGCTTTTCTTCTTTTTCTCTCCCCCTTAAGAATTATGCATTTGTGTCAGAATATTACATTACACTTAAAAAAGTTCAACGATTATACAAATAGAGCAAATCCCCTTATTATTCTTGAAAATTGTCCACAAAAGTCTGATGAAAGCAGAGAGGTCAGAAACGTCTCTTTTCATGAAATTCTGACCACCACTAATAATTGCAGGGACTTTTCAAGTGAATGGTAACTGCAGTATTTAAGTGATTTGTCCAGAAACAACAAAAACCAGAAGCCTGGGGTGGGGGCAGGGCGGGCTGGATGTAGTGGTGAGGTAGGGAACCAAAGTCTTCCAATGAAGCCTAGACATGTCAACAACAGTGAAAACTGAGAAATGTATTTTCAACACAAGTAAAATCAGAAGAGCTGTTCACAACAGGTACTAAAAAACCTTCCCTGGATTTCTGCACTGCACTAATCATGCTATCAAATCAATCAATGATTAATTAGGAGTGGAGTCAGTGACTCAGACATACTAAAATTGAACTGTTCATTTTGCTTCTCCAACAAGGGCTATTAAACATATTTTCTGGACTATTTCAAAGATAAAAACATTCCTATCTCTTGCCAAGTATTTTATTTACTACATAAAGCTAAACAAAGGAGCCTCATCATGCTATACAGGCTGTCAAGTAACATCATGAAAGGCTGTAACACAGCAGAAGCTGTATCACTCAAGCCTCAAAAATTTGCTAGTAGTCTCTTCCTCTCCTCATTATGATTTTAGAGCTCCACATCCAGACAAGTCACACTACTTCATTTAGCCTGAAGCAGCTAAGAAAATGCAGCTTTTCTGTATTTCCTCCTTTGATGGCATTAGGTACCCCTTCACCCACACAATATGTTTTCATTAGGTAATGTCCCTCTGTAACGAAAAAATAAAAACCAGAAACTGTAAATCACAGAAAGCCATGACACCACTATGAAATGTGGAAGCCATGTGTAATCTACAGTAGAAACACTGTCTTATGAAACTGTCAATTCAAACATAAATAAAGTCATTAGACATACACAGATGAAAGCAATTAGTTGCATGGAGTTAATGATTAAAAATGATTTTAAAATCTCCAATTTTCAAAGTCTAACACAGTATTAGGCAGTTCTCACACACAACTGACAAGTAAACTACCGAAAACTTATGAAGTCTTGCACATACCAGATGGAAAATTGCTTGGCTTTTCCTACATAAAAATAGTATGTTACTCTCATGTTTCATAGAAACTGGAGGCTTACGGAACTCTGACCCCACATTCAATGTTGTTATCCTGTCAACAAAATGTTTTCTGAATAGTTAATCAAAGCACGTTTCCTTTCTTGGCAAACCAGAATTGCCCAGAGTTCTGACTAATTCACTCCTCACCATGGGTGGCTGGGGCAGTGTGTTGCGTGTGGATTTTCAAGGAAGGCTATAACTTAAGAAAAAAACCAAAACAACCCTCTCTCAACTCCACCCCCCTCACCCCCACAATGGACGGTTATAATCAATGATAACCCTGAGCCATGTGAATTCTTGAAATTCAGCATGCTGAGGATAATTGTGTTTAAAATTCTCTAGCTACTAACAAGGAATCTCCTCTGAACCTTACAAGCAAAGAGGTATTACAGATCATCACAATCATCACATTATGCAACACAGTCACTCCCTTGAAAATGTTTAATTGACTGCAGACACTGTCAGTGCTTAGTCACATCAAATGTTTTGAAACAGTGTTTTTGCTTTGGTAAAAATAAAAATTCTCTGCTATCTTACGGCTTTCTGGGAGGCACCACCAGATTTCCAAGGAAAATACCATGCAAATCAGATGGGTGACAATCAAAAGCTCCTAGGTGGAGTTTCAGCAGATCAACAGTAAAAAAAAAAAAAAACCTACAACAAAAACCCAACAACAAACACAGAAGCCAACAAATTCAAGGTCTTTTGCTAACTGCTAGCTGCCTGTAGCTCAGCAACCCAGTCAGGATTATCCAACTGGTTCCCTCTTGGGATTCTAGTTCCACTGAAAAGTTAAGATTTCAGGGTTTAATGATCCTAACAGAAGGGGAGGGGGGGAAATCAGAACAAAAGCCTCTCAGAAAGCAGATAAATAAAGTCAGATATGTCCTACAGAAATTTAGGGTTCATATATGCCAGGGGGACAAGCCATGGCAGAAATGCAAGATGCTAAACAAAACTATGCTCCTTGGTTGACTCTGCCAAAACATTTTTCAGTGTGCTATTTAAATGTTATAGTTACATTTAAAGTCACTAGCTCTCCACAACTTGCTATAATTTATTAAGATTTTCAAGAACGCAGCACAAATTTATTTGGCCAAGACCAAAGCAATGCTTTGCTTATAACTGTAACTGTTTTAACTGTGATTTACAAACTTACTTACCCAGCGTAACATAAAAATACGTTCACTTTGTTAACTTTAATTAGTAACAATTTAGATTATACATACACGTGATGCATATATTTTTCACTCATTTTCAGCTGAGGGAATAAATCAACAAATTGTTAGTTTAAAAATTAAAAGAAAATTATTCTTCCATGTAACAGTGGTCCTGTGTATAATGTGTTATTCTGGTAAGCAGCAGTGTACAGTCCACAGTTGTTTGGTTTTTTTGTTGTTGCTGCTGTTGGGTTTTTTTAAGTCACTTTCTCTGATGATAAAAACTCTTAAATCCACTTACAAGAGACTGGGTAGTAATTTGCAAAATTATTGGTATAGTGTAGTTACGCTAATACAGTATGCAATATATCCTTCTTTCTGTATACAAATAAATACATCCAAGATTCAAACTCAAATACTTCGGATGTTCCCAGTAGTCTGTATCTGATTTACCTACACCACAACAAAATTCAGTTCGTGTTATTTTCAATTACAGCTGCTAATTTTTGAACACAGGTTTCTAGATTTTTTCTATAATTTACACTTCAAGTAAAACAAAAATTATAAACAAAGTTTATAGTTACTCTGTAAACAATCACATTTACTTATTCTGTAAAATATCACATCAAGCTTGCATTATCACTCTCTCACATCAACTCTGGTGGCTTTCCTGAACCATTACTACTACTTGTGTTTGAATGGCCTTGATCGCTTGACAGTTTTATAAACTGATTGTAAACACATTAAACACAGCTTAAAAGAGAAATTTCATTTAAGATTATTTGAGAGAGAAGTGAAAGTGAAAGGGTTTAAGATCATGATTTGAGAAAACAAGTCTCTGATACTGAATTTAGAAGACACATCTAACACAATGATTCCACAACCTCTAGAACATTTTCTCCATCATATTTCATTTCCACCATCAGTTAGTTCCACTTTCTCTCTTAGGCTGAGAGTAAAGATTTTCCTTTTTTTTGGTGTGACATTCGTAATTTTTTACATGGCAACTAACATACTAGTTAACATATAAGAGTTGAACCATGACAATGACCAGTCAATTTAAACTTAATTTCAAATCACTTCATTTATTCTTGTATTTCTGGTTAAAAAATGTGATACTCAGTTTCATGTTCAGACAGTTTTCCATATTAAAATATGAACCTACAAAAAGTTTCATATTTATTACATTATTCAAAAAATGGGAAGTTGTTTTTAAATAAAGTAAGAAAAGGCTTAACTTTGGCATGTGTGCCTTTAACTGGCATGCAATTGCAGAATAATATTTAGACCGACTAATATTTATATAGCCAATACATGCCATATACAACAGATCTAAAGTCAAGTCAGCACAGACTGGAAAATCTTCAATTGATTGAACTGTGCAAAAGGTACATAACAACATTGCCTCTGTGACTGCTGATGTTTGCCTAGAGCCAGTCCTGCTTGCCACCAATAACAAACAGTCATACTTTGATGTAACTAGCTCTGCTATCGAAAGATCTAACAATTGCTCAGAAGACACAGAAAGTTCATTAACAATTACCAAGTTTGTTATATTTTGGACATGCCTACTACCTGAACCACTGTCTTCTTTATGAGGTATTCTGATTCATAGCTAACTCCTGAAAGACGAGTCTTGCCAACATTATTTGACTGTACAGGCTTTGCAGACCTATGGGTTCTGCTGTACAACCACTAAACCTCCTAGAAAGAACAGAATATAATAAGAAGAGGTATCTCATGATTTAAGCACTAAAAACTGTTATGAAAGAGAACAAAAAAATTGCAGCCATTTTAGCCTTTTCCACCAACTATAAATAAATGAAGTTACAAATTCCTTTGAGAAAAAAAGTTGTATAACACTGCCATAGTAGCTGCCAGGCAGAAACCACTCTTCAGAGGACTTTGCCTACCTCAGCTCCACAAGGATAAAGGCTCAACATGATAAAACATTTTATTTATACAAGTATAAATCACTACTGATATACTTCAGAAACTCTGGTGAAGAATGCTGAAACAATAGAAAAATATAAAAACAACTTGACAAGGAGTACTTTCATACAAAATTATTTTTAAAACAGTCAAGTATAAAAGCATACATCTAGGAGCTACGTACTAGCCATACCAGCAAAACAGAAACTGGTACCCTAGAAAGCTAGAAGCCTTGAGAAGGACTGGTTAGGTCTGACAAAACAAGTAATAGAGTATGAAGGCTTCAGACTATGTCACAGGAAACAAGACTAATTGGATTTGTGGATTAGCAGGAACTGGATTTTGTGTGTTTGTGATGTGGGTGAGAAGAATATCATACATGGCCTGGGCTGCACGTTTTCCTGGTAAACTGGGGATAGTGCAGAAGATAGGCAAAAAATTAAAAGTTATGACATGTAAGCTGAAGAAATCAACCAATTTAAGTTTTATCAAAAAGAAGACATAAAGATTATTTGATTATGGCACATAAATATCTCCCTAGGTTTGGTGATGAGGAAAGGAGAAGAAAAGTATAGCTTGAACAAACATCTGAAAACTGAAGCAAGGAAAATTCGTACCAGAGAAAAAGGAAGAAAAAAATGGACAGACCAGCAAAACCAGTAGAAACAACTAATCAAACTACCAAGGTAGTTACTATTCTAGTGAACTCAGACCAGGTTGGGAGATTTTCTGGAACATGAGCTTTAACTAACTGATTCATTAGAACAGTAACTGAAAAATTTTTGTTCAGATGACTTGTTATTCCCCTATCATGAAAAAACATCTAGTCAGATAGGAAGCTAACGAAGCAAGACACCTGATGTCATGGTGGATGATACAGTACATTCTTTCAGAGACCACGTTATTTTGAACATATTGAATTTGACGGATACAAGCCCCCATCACTTTAATATTCTGGCAAGTTGGTACATTAATATTTAAGTTAAACAAAGAAGCATTTTTTCCCACCACATCTAGTAAAATTGTTCTCTATTTCACTCCCTCAGCAATACCCTTAGTGACTACAACAGTATTTATAAAAAAATATTTATCACTGAATGTAAAAATTCAATACCACTTTAGCGCTCAGAAAGAACCTACCCCTCTCCTTATACACCTTTAGATACTGTACCTGAGCATCCAAACTAAGCCGATAAATCTAAAAGAGGCAAAACTGAAGCCCAAAAAACATGGGCACCAAGGCTAAGAAATCTATCCTTACTACAGAAATGAGTATGGGCATATTTTCTCCAGCTGGGAGACAACACTTTTTTGTTGTTGTTGTTGTTCAACTAGCGGAAAGAGACTATAGAACCTTGGGGACACAGTGGAAGATATCTGGAAGATCTTGATTTGAGTCACCATCAAAAAGATACCTTAACTTCGAGATCACTTTCAGGCCCATCTGTCAAACTCAGACCTACAAGGTCATTAGAGCAGCAGAATCCCATACAGCTAAAATTTTACAAACCTCTGAATGCCATACTGCTCACTGATGGCCTTCCAGAATGAATCCCAGGCAGTGCTTACCAGCCTAAAGCTCTCATATTACATGAAAAGCAACCTCACAAACTCGCATCCTACGTCAGACTCCGCCACACCTAAAGAACTCCAAGGAACAACAGGGCTTAAACACAGAAGAATCTTTGTGAAACTAGCACATACAAGCAAATTACCAACTCACAGCATGCAACTCAGTCAGGACAAGACATTCAACAGCACAAAAAAACCTGACAGATCCCTCCCAAAAGTAAAGTCATTAAAACTGTATTTTAAAACAATATAGCAAAAGACAAAATCACAAAAGTATAAGATGTTTGGAGATAAAATGCAGTTAGTCAGCAGCTTCATATCTGTAATCCACTGGAAAAAAAAGATTTGGCATTACCAGCTCTTCTTTTAAATTCCTTTGCACCTGAAATGCAGCACTTGGAAAACTAAAAGACAAATCCAGACTTGTACCACTGACAGACCAAAAGAAGATATGGAGAGACTCTGTGCACATGTGTGTGTGCACACATGTGCATGAGGAACAAAAAGACAATAATTTTAATATCCAAATTTTACTGGAATTAATTTTTTATTCACAGATTCAATGTACTTTTGCAATGAAAAATGCATGCACAAAATACACACCTGAATTATTTTACTATGGGTCTCAGCACTTATTTATATTAAGCTCTGGATAAATGTAACAATTCAAAGGCATTCTTTGATATAAACATGTGGGGGGTTTTTTATTTATTTATTTCAAATATACTACCCTGTCGTTTACTTACTTTATTTCCCAAACAATTACAAAAAGCATTAACCACACACACACAAGCAGTCATGTTATATCTAATAGAATAGTTTCCATCTGCAAAGTGGTTAAGCAGGTATAATATACAATATACACATAACTTCCAGGACAAAACTGTTTTGCAGGGTTGCATCAGAAAGTAATTCAGGCCATTTCCAGGTCCTGCTGTGATTTAACTATTGAAACTATATCTCAGCTCAATGAAAGAAGACTTGCAGGTAAAGAATAGTATACCCTCAAATCATTTGAAAAAAGATGGCAGTCACCCAGTTATAATCTCAGTTTCACAACCATTCTGACAGGAACAGTTTTGTAGGCTGGTGCTAATTACTTCTGATATTGCTTATTTCTGAAAGAACAGAGAAATTAGCATTGCAGTTAAAATGCCACCATTTTGACAAGCTCTGGATTATTAAAAAAAAAAAAAACACTTTAAGTTGAATTTCACTCCTTCATCAAGAAAACCATTATGTATATACTTACCACAGGCTTGACAGGCAACAGTGCAAATCTCTTCTGCAACATATTCTCCAGCTGGAAATTGAAGGTAATCTCCTCCTGTCTTCCCAGGAGAATGATAAAGGTACACTTGAAGCAACGGTTCTGTCTGCTTGGGTGTACTGGTATTCCCATGGATGTCACCATTCTGGTGGATGGTAGAAGCTTCTGTACCTTCCATATTTGTCATTGTAAGACAGGCCATTGTTTGTTTCGGTTCTGTTCAGAGCATTTGCCTAAAAGAAATGTAAGGAGCACTTTTTGACTAATGGTATTTGGTTTTGCAGTAACTGAAACACATGGTCACCACTCACCTGTGGTATGAAAGAGCTCATCATTAACAAAATTGCTTTCACCTGTATTTCTTAGCAGACAAGTCTCCAAGTGGACACACTCTGTTTTCCCTTCTTTGCTCCGTTCAGAGATCATTGCATCAACACAACAGAAACATTAAACATGGCAAAAAATTTAATTACTGTTCATCCAGAATATTTAAAATATGACCTATTCTTCTGATCATTCTAGAAGTTAAGCAATTTGAGACTAAATGTAAATATTCATGTAAAGAATTCCCATGGCTGTATAAAAGGATTTAATACACCCAGAATGGGGCTTTTGTAGGCAAGTTACTCACGGTACCACAGAGGTATTTGTTTGCCAAAGAGGAGTTATGGACCAGGTCCACGCACATCTGAAAGTGGATGTCTGCCATAATCAAGATCCAGTGAAAGTGAAAAATGGCCTGTCCATTTAACCACGTAACAAGCATGTGCAACAAAATCTGGATGGAATATAAACATCTTGATTTGGAGATCAAAGCTACTAAATATAAAAGATCTGATTCTGGTACCAACGAACAGAGGATTTGATCCAACAGGATTATTTTAATGTTCCTAATCTGGATAATATTTCAAGTCACAGCTTCTAAAGGATGAGGTTAATCATTCCCCATATTGCTCTAACCGCAATTGTCAGCATCTACAATGCAGTATGTTTACATGCAATTATCTGTTGCTGTCTGTACCTCCAATGCACCTGAGGATTAATTTTACCAGCCACACTGGACTGCACTAATTCATCTGGTTCTTTTTAAGTCAACAAGGAAGAAATTAATTAATGAGACTGAAAACCACCACTTATGCAAGAAATTTCATTAAAATGTGGAGCACATACAAAATCCACATGATTTAATAATATGCAGCTTTCACAGCCCCATTCAGGACAACATTTTTTGCTTCTTACGGACAATTTGAGTCATGGGCTCTACCAGTTTTGTGAAATCTAAACTCTCTTCTTGAAAATAATCCTCCCCCACCTTCAGGGTTTTTTGTTTGGTTGGTTGGTTGGAGGTTGGTTTGTTTGGTTGGTTCAGTTTGGAGTTTTTTTGTGGGTTTCTAGGGAAACCCTCCATGTCCAGGACATTAAGCCATACCACTTCAAACATACAACTTTGGAGGTTCAATAATCAGAGTATTCTCTCACTACAGATAAATCCCTGGCTGTTAATTACCTTTTATCACTTGAGAAATCACTGTATGAAACATGAGAGTGATGAAGTCCTTTAAAAAAGTACATCACAAGTCACCCACTTGCTGCTGGTATCCACAGGAGGTCAGACAAAGCATGCACACAAGCAGTGTTGGAACATAATGTATCTGCAATAAAAGCACACAATATTTAAAAAACCTAATGGCTGTGAACAATACATAACGTGTCATTATTTCAGAATTCACATCCATCTTTAGGTACAGATACTGTGACCCACTCCTATCTCATTTGCCCAAATTCCTGCCTTCTTTGCCAAGAACTTTTTGAATTTAGGGTTTTTTAAATACAAAGTTTAAAATCCCAAAATTTTAAAAAATGCATTTTAGGTACTGAGACTGCTCCTCAGTTCTAGCAAGAAATTGGTGTATGAAACAGACACCTGACTTGAAATATAATTACCAGTTCTTTTGCACTCACCATGTTTTTCTTTTCTGTGAATACAGTATCAGTTTAAGAAAACTGTTATGGCATTACATGAAGAAAAGAGAAGTGAAAAAGGAAAAGTAATTACAAAAAGAGACATGGTATGTTCACTTCATGTAGTAACACTCCCTTTAGCCAGAGCAATTAATTCTATTTGAAACCGACAGCAGCCACACGTTTCAATTCATGTGGAACTTAACAGCAACTGTCTCGTAGCAGGAAGAACAAGGGCACACCCACCCTTGCTCTCTTTGCACAACATTTCTGTGGTTGCAAGAAACACCATTTGAAAGTGCTTAAATACAGCAGCAGCTTCCTGCACCAGTGAAAAAATGATAAATTCCCTGTTGTGATCCTCCCAACATAGGAAAGTGCCTGATAGAGAAGCAAAAATGAATTTTAAAACTGAATAGAGGGGGGAAAAATACAATGGAAGTTCAAAGGGGACAGAATTCAGAATGGGAGAACTCTGTAAGTTTTATATTTGATGAGTCTTCGGACAGAAATCTCCCTGGACAGGAGAAATGGCAATCAATACAATTTCCTCAGCATCATGTGCTGCGTCTATGCAGTCTATCATTAGTAACCCAGAAAAAGGAACCCATCCCAATGAGCATTAAATTCAGCTTCTCTCCCCAAGAATTCAGACTGTTATGGCAATGATTAGCATTTCTCCCCTTGCAGTACTGGCTTTAGAGATAAGCAGTTCTGCCTTGTTTGGACAGCTGTGTATTTTGTACACATCTCCAGGGATTCTCCTTCAAATACTGTCTAGCCAGCCAATTAAGATCTGATCTTAAGTCCGGTACAGTCAACGCAAGTTTTCCAGGTCTGTATTAAAGTGCTAGAGGGGGAAAAGGGGGGTTGTTTGCGGCAGACCAGTTTGTCACTGACCTACCAAGCACACATTCCATACACACTGATCTGAGAGCACCAGCTTCAAACAAAGCACAGAACCACCATCTGCTCGTGAAGGTTTCAGATCAAGGGGCATTGCTGGGTATTCTAAACTACTTTCTATTTTAAAAGTACTGTTCAATGCTGACAACTGCCTTGCATTCATCATTCCCAGCTGGGCTCTTCACGTTGAGCAGAGCTGCATGAAGATTTACCTATTATTTACGTAGTTTTCCCATAAACTCCAGATCAACTGTGTAACATCATTAGCTATATAAGACAGCTGATGATGAACTGATGGGACAAACCAGGTTAAGGTAAGAACTCAAGCCACTACTACTCTCTGCTTAGTAGGGCTCAGTGGAATAAGGGTTGCAACATTTTGAATAAGCTCAGTGACACTGCAGCTTGCATTTCAAATGCAAAAATTGAATAAAGCAGCCTAATATCAAGTCTATCTTTCTTCACATGACAAACAGAAAAATAATTCCTTGTTTATGAAAGAGGAGCTCATAGCTCTGGACAAAACACAAGGAAATTCTGAGATTAAAAACTCCAAGCTGAAAAGGCTCATGGTGGTTATAGTAACATACTTCTCTCTCTCTCTTTAAGGAGACAGTCAACCACTTTTTCTTCAGCACACATTTACAGACATACCTATTTATAGGATCTGCATCGAGATTTATAAGATCATTAGTTTACATACTTTCAGGCTGAGTAAGTCTCATCTGACAACCTGTTCTTTTACCAGCAGAATTGCAAAGAATGTTACCTACATTCCTGACTGTACCAATCTGACAGTGCACCATACTGCCAGTCACCTAGCTCCCACATTTCCTCTTCCCCTCCCAATTTCTTCAAGTCTACACCAGCTTACATTTCTGGCAGCTGCAAGGATTTAAACACCCAATCCCAAAATGAACTTAGAGTCTAACAAAACTCAGTGAAAATAAATTAGTCCATCATCTCCAGGTTGCCATTTTATGCAAAGAACACAATACAGAACTTGTTATGCAGAGGTGGTTCTACGACCTGAAACAGTCATTTCTGAGGAAGCCTTCAGAATTCCTATAAATACAGTTAGTGTTTATTCTGCCTGTGTCACTTAATACCTTAAATACTCAATTTACTAGCAAGAGAGGAGGAAGATGAAAATAGCATTTCCTATTGACAAGACAGACCTTGAAGAAATAGGCTGCCTCCCAACAACTCAACATGTCTATTGCCTGTAGACTAGGACATTTTGTGTACTGAAGATGACAAAAATGTGCACACTTTCCATATGCCTATACACACATCCTTCTTTCAAGGAATCTGAGTAAGCATTCTAAATATCAATCACGAAAGCCTTCCCAAGTAATGGTAGATAGGTGGTTAAGAATGTAGGTAAGAGACTAGAAAAATATCACAAAAAGCGCTAACAGGTCTTACATTAGTCAGTAGTAATGGGAGAACATCAGTAAATTCTAAAGAGTATTATGTGTCTTCTTACACGACCACCAAAATAATTTTCTACCTCTAAACCCAAGATTAGACTAAGAAAAGTCAGTCCGTTTCCCACTTGTTTTGGTTAGCTTGTTTGGTTTACACTTAATATATATACTTAATATTTAATTACAGTCTTCACAGTTCAGTTTGAATATACAGACAAATAGAGCACAACTAAACTTTCCCATAACATGCACCCAGCATGGCCTGTTGTGATATGGAAACTCTAAAATCTTAAAAAGTTAACAATATTCTGCATGTAACATGCTATATTCCTTCCATATCTGGTCTAATTTGCTTTGCATATGCAGGTGTGTTTTAGTGAATTTTTTTTAAACAGAGAAGTATATTAAATTTAAGGAACCAAATGCATATGCTACTTTGACAGGCAATAAAGTATTGTATTTTTAAAACATCACCATGTGCAGAAATGCCACTGCTCCTCAATGGACCAACAAGAGATTCTGAAGCCTTTGTTCAGTCAGAACACACTACAGCAGCTAGTATTTCACAAAAAATTCACGGCAACAGATTCACATCTTTCCATCACATATTCATGAGTAAACATTCTTCTGACTAACTTTATCAAAGTCCTCAACAATGCCTTTAAAAACACTAAGCAATCTTGAAAATCTGATAACTTTTTCCATTGCTTAGACAACAGATGCCAAGTTTACACACGAAGTTAATCTGTGCTTTAAAACACATTATCTTCGGCATTATGAAAACTCTGTTGCCTTTTCCCAAGTAATATTTGTTCTGCGTTTAAAAATAGCTTTCATAAAAATATAAAACATTGTCTTAAAACATATTTAAAGATGTTTTGTAGAGAAAGAGTATGTCTGCAGTTTTCATGGTCTTTTTTCTAACATGCTCTGCCTACTGGGGGATCCAAAAGTTGCCCTGCCCCAAGGTAAAGCCACTGACACAAGAAAATAACTGCTCGTACAAGAAACAACTGCAAAAAGTTGAGTGACTCCAAAGGAATTTTCCGGTTTTATCAGCTGTACATTAACATCACACAAGGATTTTTAATATATCAAAATTTGAATGCACATGGTAGAAAGCAGATACAGCAGGAAGATGACAGACTAACATATCAATGACAAAACATATGCTAAAAAAAGTGGAGAAGAAAAGATAACATTTGCTTACAGTTTTCACTTGGCAAACCACTGCCTGTATCAGCAATTCAGTAAGAGTCCATGAACTTTTGCACAAGGAAAGAGTAATGATCCTGGCCTAATCCATCTCCATGACACACAGGGACTAAGTGGACAGAAGCTGTTAGTATGAGGATTTTAATCTTTTCATTCTGATTAGGAATAAAAAAAAATCATGATAGATTCTAAGTTCTTCACAACAGAAGGAAACTCTTGTTATAGCTTCTCCCATGAAGAAAGCTACTTGGGGGAGTTGTCAGAAAAGCAGAATGAACAATACATCCTAGTAGCCTCAGCATCACAGCAACCTGCCAAGTAAGAGAGTTACCAGAAAAGCTATCAGATCAGACCTGCCCACAAGAAACAGCTCTGCTTAGTTGTCATCAGAACTTTGGCAAAAGTCGGTCCGCATCTGTAAAACATTTCAATTTCACCATGCTGATAAATTTCAGCAAAAAGACTATTTCATCCAAAAATTTCCAAGCAATACAAATGGTTACCCAATTGCTTTGGCAAAGATTATCTCCCGAGACAGTGGCATCTGAGGATCCTTAGTCCATTCAAAGACACCATTATCTGCACAGTTTTACATGCACAGAGGACATAGGAAAAAGAACCATAATAGGTCAGAAAGACCTTTTGCATGAAGTACGTGAAAAATGTCACCAATTTCCTACGATTCCCTTACACACCTCTCTCAAATTCTTCTAAAAGTGATGCAATAAAAGACGACAAGAGCAAAATTAGGACTGAGTGATATTTTCACAAGTATGCCACATCATACTAGATTTTGTTTCGTGAACTGTTCTGAAAACTGAATTCTGTTTAATAGCTTAGACCATGAAATAAGCGTTAATTAGTAGAGTATAGGTCTTCCTTAACTGATTCTTTGATTTCTTTCAAAAAGACATAACAAAGGAATTGCCAATGCTCCTGTGTGCATGGAGCAAATTAACTCCAAGCAAAAAGTGTTTCTGAGGATCGCTATCACTTGCTACCACTTTCATTCTGCGTGGTGGTTTTGGTTACAAAAAATGGAGAACCACTGTCCTACACTGAACAATCAAAGCACTGGCTTCTATGTAAAAACAACTACCAGTGAATTACCAAGAAATCAGAAGACAATAAAAAAAAAGGTTAAAAAATAAAAATCACATTTCAAAGTGGAAAAAACATTGACTCACCACTGAAACAGAAAAAACTGGTTTTCTATTAAAAGGCATTTTTGTTGAAAATACCATCTAGGGGAAAAACCCTTCAATGTCCTCTAGAGAATACATATGACAGTTATAGCTATACTCACAAGTTAAAATAAGTATTGAAAGAGCAAACAAAAGCAAAAAGTACAACAGCAACAGCAGCAAAGTGGTATTTCAAACTGCTTGGCTTTCTTAAACATTGCAAGATTGAGATAGTGGGGAGGTGATGCTGGAAGACACTTTTGAACAAAGCAAGCTATCCTTTTCAAAATGCAATTCCCAGTGTCATAACTGAAAAGAGATTTGTCAAAACACGATCCAACAGTTGTAGCTACAGTACTGTGTGGCCAAAGAATAGCATGAACAGTTGCAAAACAGATGCCAGTTTAGCAGATGCTGTCAAGAATCAAGCAGGCTACACTAAGCTATCAGAAGTCATACACATGTCATGTTGTAGTCTGAGAATGCTGAACAGTGGAAAAGCAGACACCAGCTGCAGCACAAAGGAGAAGGTTTCAAAACTATTACTCTTCTCTCAGCCTCCAGAAGACGTGTCCTTTTTCCTGTGGCAGCCAGGGATTTCTCAGGTAAATGTCTGTTCTCATCAGCTTAACTGTGGCAGAAAGAGAACAGCCAGGACCCACCACTTGCCGTAGTTTGGTACTTCTGAAGGGCATCAGACCTTCCACAAAGTTCTTTATCCTCTCCAGCTACAGGAGTGCTCTAGAGCTCCGAGTCTATAAAAAAGGTATCTTCTGGGCAAATAACAATGCAACAGTTTAATCAAGCAGAATTATACCCTGGCAGAAAAATACAAGGTTCTCTTCCTTCACAGAAGATAGAGGGTTTCTCACAGCAAACATTTCTGTGAGGAAAACCAGCCATAACACTTTCCAGCTGCCATTGGCTATTAGCATAAATTGCCCAGCTTGCGGTTGTTCAGGACACTTTTCCCAAGATCTAGATTTTAAAAAGTTAAACCCTTTTGGACTTTCCTTCTGAATTCCGTCATCTCCCTTTTCTTGCCCTCTTATCTCACTTCCCCAGTCTGGCAAGTTCCCTCTTCAGAGGTTAGCAAAACTACTGCCTCTACAGTAACTGTCATATGTGTTTACACTGTGAGTAGAAACTCACAAAGGCTGAAGAGCTAGAATTTTCTTCCTGTGAACCAGGAGTAGAAGATTATGTCGTGAGAGGAAGGGCAGTGACACCGTTAGTTTCCTGCAGGCAAGCAGGAAGTACACAGAAGGAGGAAGAGCCAAAGTAAAGACAAAAAGTGTAAAACAATGTTTAAAAACCTTCTTACCCCTTCACGGGTTAAGCCACTTTTATTTTGCGGTTTATCCTCTTCCACACAACTTGAATTTAGTAGCATGAAAAAAATAGAGGAAAAAATGAATGAAGTATAGAAATACCCTGGTTACTGGCCAAGTATCAGAATAGTTTAAGAAAAAACTGTTAATCAAATGTCAAAGATGGATTAAGGAAATTTGTGCTCACCTTATGTATAGTGAGAAATAATTGCACAGAACAGTATTGCTATACCTCTTTGCTATATTGTTCTAGATGAAAAGGCACCTCCAGTTTCAACCAACAGAATATCAAGACTAAGACTACTCTTCTTTGTCAAACTTCTAAATCTCTACCTTTAGATATTAAAAGTACACTTTTACACTTTACCATACAGGGTAAAGGACCACGGAGAATATAGTCACAACCCCAGATACCTTTTCTGCCTACAAAAGAGAAAACAAAAAGAAATCCACTACGTTCTTCACAATACTGTAAGATGTCCCCTCTGCTGCTCCTACTTTTGTGGGTTCCTTGGTTTCTTTCCTCTCCCAGTTTTCACTACCTGACAAAAGCAAAGGGTAAAGTGGTCTTGACAAGAACATTGTATAATATGCTGCATGATAAAACAAGCATGACCTTGTTTCCTGTAACATTTTTCAGTGAAAAAAGTGGGGGAGGGAAAGACTAGTAAATCTGAGTCATCAAAAATGTGAAAACATCTGGATGAAGTTATCCCCTTACTTCTATCCCAGCTTTTACACTATCTGAAGAGAATCTGAAAACATGTGCTTCAACAAACGAGCCCTTTGCAGAAATAACTGTCAGCATGTAAACAGGGCAGCATTCAAGTCAGAGTGAATCAGCAATCTCTACTGAACAGCCAAGAGCAATAAACACCAGTGTCTCCTTTGGACTCTCCAGAAAGACTCTCTTCAATTTCAGCCTACTCTGCTTTTTCAGCTGCAGTTTAGAAATTGTATATCAACAGGCCAGACCCGACGCAAATTTCTTGTAGGAATTCCCTCTTCAAGGTGCAAGGGTTTCTAGGGGGTTTTGGTGTTTCCCCTCCCCATCCCACCTCCACCTTTGGAAAAGTGCTTAAAGTTTTGTAGAGGAAACAAAGACTAACTCTTTACAATGACATATCAGCTACATAAATCTGGAACACTAATATTATTTAGAAGTGCTTAACTTTGAATTATCTTTGTTTGTAGAAAATATAATTCCATACAATGCAATCTATACAAGATGCCTTGAATTTTTATTTAAGTTTTCTTTGGTATTGCAGGAGCAGTTAAAAACCTAGGCAAGATTAGAGTATGAAGCTCCAAACCAACAAATATAAAACCTGCTTTAGTAACAAAAAACAAACACCCCCCCCCGCCCCAACCAGAGCACCTCCCCTCCTTGTCCCACCACTTAGATCCTATACAGATTCAACAGGGCTACAAATGGGCATTGTGCACAAACTAAATCACATTTATAAATCCTTACAGAATCAGGGCCTGGTCACAGAATGCAATACAACAAAACACAAAAAAGACCCTCTGAGACATCCAAGCAACAATCTTGTGAGACAGTGCCACAGAACTATGTGAAATCAAGGGATTTCTGTAAACAAAAGTTTAACTAAATACTAATACTCTAAACCTCAAAACTATATAAGTGCATTCAGAAGTTTATCAAATAATCATTTAGAGTTCAATTACCATGTATAAATATTGCAGTTTCTGTTATTCTTTGATAGAAGGGTTGAAGTATTTTTAAAAAAGGAATAAATTCTTTTTTTAAACCCAATTTTAATGCTTCATATTGTTGAATAATTTACGATAGCAATGTTGACATGTTATCTTTATAATTCAGGAAAATGTACTTGCTTGATAGTTGACTTAATGCTTCCTTAATCATCAATGGCCTGAGAGCTCTCCACTTGTTCCCTATCTGAAATACCAGCCAGCTGTTGCAAAGATACAGCACTACATGCTTTGCCAAGATCATGTTATCTCTATAAACACAGATTGTCAGAAGAAAATGGAAGCCAAAAAACCCACGGCTGTGAAAGTAAACAAACATTCGTCATAAAATGTGCCATTAGTGTAGACTCTGCAAAACTCTAATGAAAATGATAGGGAAAAAGAAAAGTTTAGTTAAGACAATCATATTTTCACAATGTATCGTTACTCTTGGGGGGCAGGGGGCGGGGGGGGTGGAGGGGAGAGAGAGAGAGAGAGAGACTGGTGCTATTTGAAATACAACATTTTTTACCTCTCTCAGAAACAATAATATTAAACTACTGGAACAAACAGTGGTGAAATCAGTAGATTCTGTATTTCTTAATTTTAAAATATCAGGAGTAGATGCACTGTTGCAAAACAGGCTTTAGTTAAACCCATGTTACTGAACCTGGTGGAGGAGGAAAGCCAAAATGTAACTGGTGTATGATATGCAGAAGATCAGATAAGAAGATACAGTGTTCTTTTCTGGATTTCACAATGTGCTGCTATAGATTGTGCTATTATCAGTTCCTTTATGAGAAGGTATTATAAAATAAAGATGAAACATTTATAGCATGATAGTATGTTAAAACTGATAAGTTGGCTATAAAAAAAGTTGCATTACAAAATTCCCACTGAACAATTCTTCAACTATTCTTAAAAGTCTATCTGATGACAGAAAACTAGGAAAAAAACCACTCAAACCTCTCCAACACAAGCTTTGCCTCTGAGCCCTTAAGTCTAGGGCTTTCATCTACATTTCAACCTCAGATGAGTTCCCACTACTCTGAAGTAAGTTCTGAGGATACATCCGCTCAGTAATGCAAACCAAGACACATTAGCTCTTCCTGCTAGACCTCACTTCAAGTCAGAAATCATACTGTTTCAGTCTTGCCTAAAGGTGGTACTTTCCCACCCACTTTTGGATGCAAAATTCAAATCTACCTAAGGTGATCTGTTAAAAATTTAGGATACTCTATTCTCTAAATAACAGACAAGATGGGCTTTTTGCTAGATCAATCTCAAACTCATAAACCACTTCAGTTTTCTACAGAACTTTTCAGCAAATTATACATACTTATTCACAGCTTCACCTCAGCTCTGCCAAACTAAGAATTTCAGACCTCTCTGTCAGAGTTTGGAACAAGCTGCTGCAAAGGAGTGGACTTTCATGGACCTCAAGAGCCACTCCCAAGGTAAAACAGAAAAAGATTAAGTAATATTTAACATGTGGCTAATGAAGAGATGACAAAAGCTATGGCCATGATGCAATGAAAAACCCTGCTAGCACCCAAAAAAAGGCCTGTTAAAGATACTGCAAACTCTTTGACACTTTTTATTTCACTGAATACAATTATTTTTAATTAGGTAAGCTGGACCTAAGTCTAGAATACAAGTGAAATACAGTGTATTACAACCAAGATATTTTTTAACTTGCAAACTACACGAAATAGGACACCACTTCAGCTGAACTAGTCACTCTAAGAGGTTTTTGCACATACATTTTCAGGTATAAAAGACATTGCTGAGACTCACTGAAATCAACCAGAAATTTAAAATTGACCATGGTCTCTCTTCTCTTTATGCATGCTTTGAGTTCCAGAAGATATACCCTAACAAAGTGCTATAAATACCATTCGTTATTGGACTTTTTAAATGTATATTCCAATTAGCACACTAAATCCAATTAAAAATCGTAAGGAGGATTTAAAAATGTCTGAATGGACCCCTTCTGACCAGGCATTCTGGTATCTATCAATGGATATCCCTCTACCCCCTCCTGCCCTTAAGCATTTGCCACATCTGCTCACCTACCAGTAAATGATCTTTTAAATAGACCTTTTTTTTCTTAATTGGTACATAGTAAGGACTTTGACCACTAGTATATGCAAGGAACAGTCCACCCACACCCATATCCAAACTAGACATCATGATATTTGTCTGCCAATTCATCAAATAACTGAACTGAGTTTCATTTTATTAAAGCAAATAAGGTCACAGCGCAATTACAATCTTCTGACTGGCACACAGACAAAAAGAAAAATGTAAAAAAACCCATCCAAATAACAGGAGAAGCCAGATCATAGCCTTAATTTTTAGACCACTGATTGCATTCTTTGGTATCAAATTTCTTTAAAAACAAAACCCCATAATGCAGTTTTGCTGTAGAAGACAGAGCATGCTTCTGTTAGTGACAAACTTAGCCTCAGTGCCATGGGATTACTTCCATTATTCTAGGCAATCTTTACCTATTTGCACAACTCCGTAACTATGCATAGTAATCTTCATATTTTCAGTTTGCATTGCACTTCAGTACTAGGGCGCTTTACATAAAACATTCTCACCTTTCTTATTTTCCAGATATAACACAAGTACAAGGGTCTAAACTATTTGCCCAAGTTCACGCTGTCAGCCACTGGTAGGTGAGATATAAACACAATTCTTTGTTTCACAAAATAATTAATAGAACAAATGTCATTGTAAAGAAAAAACTACCTCATAATTCCTTTCAAGGAATAGCTGAAAAATTAAGTAACACCATAAAGGAAGTTCTGTTGAAATCTCCACACTGCTTAAACACTACAAAAGGAATTTAATTTTAAAATTTAACCCTTGCCATAACTCACACCATACACGGTGTCTCAGTTTCATTTTTCAGTTTTAGTATATAGAGGAAACCTCAGGCAGGGAAAGAAAAAGAAACTCTGCTGAACACACAGAGTTTGATACAAAGGGCATGTGTAAGAAAAAAAAAATCCATACCAAGGGAAAAAAAAAGGCATTAAGAGAGAAAGACATAGAGGTAATATATTTAACATGTCTCAAAGTAACACAACACAACGACTCTGCAAACTGTTTTAAGATTTCCTTCTCAATTACTCTTTAGAGTTCAGTAAAAAGAGAATTAGGTAACAAATGTGACACTACAGTGAACATTTCTATCAAAGCCTGTAGGTATGTTGTTCATTACCTCATAGGTGACCCAGATATCCCTCACGCCTTCAACAGAAACAGGATTCTTAGGGGCTCTGTGGTACTGATTCAGTCTAAATGCCATTACTATGTAGACTTAATGCCTCTGCAGTAAATAAAACAAGTTCACAGAAATGGGCTGTTGTTATTCTTCCATCCCCATTCAAGACTCACAGGTTCTAAAAGAAGTGAGGTTTATCTCATTTAGCAGATGCTTCCCCTCTCACTCCCCTGAAAACTGTTTATAGACAATATCACCATTTAACATTTGACCTCATCAACCTATTGGTATAAGCAGCATATGTCACCATGACCACATGTAAGGATAGTCGAAGCTGGGACAGATGCTGCCCGTCACTTCAGACGGACACAGTCAGAATTGCAAGAAGTGGTATACAGTTTCTTTTTTAGAAAAGAAGTTAAGGTAGTTTGATGACTCTCACAATCGATAAAGGATGTTAGAGACCCCCTAAACCCAAAATAATGTAAGAAGTGGTAAAGCGTAACAGAGTCTTCCCTTGCACTTCCTTTTATCAGCCACACGGTTTTGTTGACAGCAAGACAGTGTAATGGAAGGATTCATCCTCTGGTGAAGGATTCCACCTCATTTGATGTGGAAACTCCCTAAAGCCAAATTAACCCTCTCTCAGACTATGTCCTATTAAGCAATGTATGACCAGCAGCTGAGTCACAACTGAAGACTTCAGCCCATTTCGTGTGTTGCACACAGTCTCCACCAGAAAGAAGAAAAAGAGTGGGCAAGAGGAGAAACAAGCAAATACTTGGGGGGTAAGAGATAATCAAGAAAGCAAAGAGGACAGGATGACAGATATCAGAAACTGACAGTTACAGCACAACACGAGATCTTCTACAAAGATTTGAGAACCCCTTACTCTAAAACCTGGACATTGCTTGAATAGTCCTCAAGTTTGGAATGCGTTATTAGGTCAAAAGCACAGATTAGTACGCCAAGTCTGAGCTCAAACATCTCAAAAAAGAGCTGCTTTTCCTCTTTCCCCATCCCCATTCCTCCTCCCCCTCAAGCTTCTCTAATATAAATTTTCCTCTCTCACCTCCCACCCAGAACTGGGTACAGAACCACGTTTGAATTTTAACTGAAATAACCTCAGTCACTTAGCATTTAGTCCATCTCGTTTAAAACTAATTAAAAACTAATTAAAATTATTTAAAACTAATTAAAATTTAGTGGATTGCTAGGCAGGCACAACCTTAATACACGCAAGGTGAAACAGATTGTGCATAGGCAAATGAAAATAAACTAGCAGGTTGGAACCTGCTTGATTTCAGTAGGTACAGGAAAATACATAGTAACTACTGAACATGACCAAAAGTCTGGACTCCATTTGATTCCCAGAAAAATCCACAAAGAGGAAGGAAACTAAGGCATCCTGTCACAATCAACTTCTGCCAAAGTATTCTGTTTTGTTTTAACCTTTGGAAAGTTAATTGAATACAAATGAAAACTTCGGAAGAAGTTTAAACTGCTCCTGAGAAGAAAACACCTCACAGCAATTATTTGCTGGGAGGCAGTGACAGACACCAGAGAGATGAGATACTCCATGATGGGGAAGGAGTGAAGTAAAAGCAGGAGCCTCAGTTCAAGTGGAAGACGGAGACAGCACACCAAGTCATGTATGAGACAGAAATCAAGAATACTAGGAAAAGGGTACATATTTGTCCTACATTATCTCGTGCACCTCTACATTCTTGTCTTGAAAGAAAGAGTATATAGGATTCTTTCATTCCCCTCCCACCTCTGGCAGATACAGTCTCTCCTAATCAAGCCCCAAACTCACCCAAGCAAACCAATTCTATGTGACTCCCCATCAAGGACTGTCCTTTCCCAGATCCCTTAGGTTCTGTGAGTCAGCCCAGCATCCCCAAGCTACCAAATCAGATACTGCAGAGCACACAGTAAGGATCACATCCCATACCACAGGGTAACAAATTCACTAATTTTCCATTCCCATGGTGTCCAAATCATAGCTACATGTAAGCAGAAATAAGAAGCAGGAATAGCTGCTGTCAAAAATATACCATAGGTGGTTGGGTGAGCTTTTTCCCCCCTCTCCTTTTTGGAGGGAAAGAAAAATTATTATTTAAATCCTTATCAATATTTCTTTCGTTCTTCCATCACTCTCCAAGCAGAATTTACTTATTCCCTTACAGTGCTGGAAAAAGTTGATGGAGGAGGGATTGAATCACATTGCTGAGCCTCAGGGGGTGGTGATGAGGATCTTTAAGCTACAGATTTCAGTCATTTCTTCCTCTTTAAACATGGGGAGTAAATGGGGGACACCTCAAAGGCAGCTAATACCTTTGAGCATTAAAATTACAAGTGCCACCCTCCTGTTGCTGACATTTGCAGACCTCTTTTCTTATGAAGACAGAATAAATGAAACCTATAAAATCGTATTTTAAACAGACAGAAAACAAGAAGAAGTAGGAGAAAAGATCTTTATGGGGAAAAAAAGACCATCAGGGATGAGTTGTGGGAGAAAAAAAAAAAAGGAGAAGGCTTAAGGAGTCTTTCAGAAGAGCACTTGAGCAAGACCAAGTTAATACAGATGTTCAAATCACCTTTTGAACCTTCCTGTTGTTTATGCAGTGTATAAAAATACTAGTAAAAGTGATTGTTATTCCTGAATAAATCTGAGCCAGCAGGGCA
The DNA here is from genome assembly GCF_000690535.1 of Cariama cristata. Taxonomy (NCBI): domain Eukaryota; kingdom Metazoa; phylum Chordata; class Aves; order Cariamiformes; family Cariamidae; genus Cariama; species Cariama cristata. Next base: position 14,161 of record NW_009602006.1, on the reverse strand, counting down.
CAAGATGACATGCCACACATATTCCCAATGACAGAATAAACAATGTTTAGACTCTCAACTATTGACAAACATTACCTGTTGCAGAGTCAATTAGTCTTACTGAAAGAAATAAGAACATTTAATACTTGTAGCAACACGCTCCTCCAGAAGAACAAAGCATCTCTAATTTCTGTGGTTCCAGCCAGGTACTCTGTGATCTGCCACTCTGAAGCAGAACGGAGAGATAGAGAAGTAGCTGTGTTATTTTCTTATCACCTGGAATGCACAATGAGCCAAACTACAAATGATTACAATCATGTGGTTGTCGCCCAAGTGCATACAAAATAGAACCGAAGTAATGGTTCTGCATAGTCCACCAGCTCACATGTATGGATTTCATAGCTGCTCAAACATTTCTCGGGCAGTCTATGCAAACATCTGCTCACATAAACCAGTTTTGCTCCTTCCTGGAAAAAAGAAATTACCTGATTTTCCACAGAGCTTTTAAAACGCCCAACCTAATTATGAACAGGTTTCAGCAAGGTGTGCCAACTATTCCAGTGATTCTACATAAATCTTTGAAAAGGTGTATAAAATACATCAATGTCAGCCAATTTCTTCTCTAGCCAAACGTATATGCCATCAGTACTATGAGTTTCAGTGCTCTACTAACTGTTTGTCTTGATGGACAATCAGCTCCCACGCAGCTTTTGAAGCAGCTTGTCATTTCCTGGTTTCTTGCCACAGAGCATCCCCTCAGCACACCTAGTTTTTGTAATATGAGTCTGAATGCTTTGCAACCATACAGAAGTTGAAGAGGTCCAAGCACAGACCGAGGAAAAAGAAATCTGGATGTTCAGGAGCACTAAAAGCAAGGGCAATACAATTAGCTGATCCTTACCTGCCAATGCTGAGTTAACATTGTTTTTTCTACTGCCCAATTCCTCAGCCACCCTGTTCATTTAGGTTTGAGAGGGGTTGTATGATATTCAACACACAGCCAACCATCCCACAATGGAGGGTGTATGTTTCATCTACTCACTGAAGCACCTGTCAAAGTTAAATTAAATGCACTTGTGGTACATCTCCTTCCCTCAGCTTACATACCATTATCCTAATATATATGATGGATTTATGGAAAATTAGAGATAGGTACTTGCCTTTCAAGTAGTTCTTTATTTCAGCCTTTGGAAAGAATTCAAATTAAAGATAACCACTTTTTTACTTCAAGTACTTGCCTAAACTGCAAGACTAGTGTGGGTTACTTTAATTAATAGTGCGTAGTTTTTACGATCAGTAATGTATCAGTTTAACGATCAGTAGGTATCACAGCAGGAGACAGTTCACCACAAATGATTTTGTGATTATTAACAGTTTCCCCAGACTACCAATATGATGAGCTTGAAAAATTTAATTTCCCTTCCATCACCAGTAGGTGATGGGAATTTCTTACTGACTACTGCCCAGATTCAACTCTCTACTGTACAGGAAAAGAAACTGGCAGACTGATGTCTAGTAAGTTCCTAATTAATTATGACTACTTAATACCTCTTTGGATGTTGCTCACAGTGGTTGCTTGAAGCCCAGTAGCCACTGTAGACATATTAGGCAATACAAGAGCTTTTGATAAAGCCTCTAACAGACTGATATTCCCCACCAGCATAGACAGTTTGAGAGAAATTTATTAGTGCTTATGGCCATGTAATTTTCAAGTATGTGAACTTACCAAGAAAGACAACAAAAATGGGCCATATTTTTTGGACAGACACATCATCAAAAAGCTATCTTGTTGCATGCAGTTTGCACTACAGCCATTGCCTAACTGCTTTCCTTTCATTCTTTTTCATTGAAGACTCAGAACAGGTCTCTATCTTGATTCAAAAGCTGAACTCCTCAATATTTGCTTCCTTCCAAATAAGCCCTGTTCTCTGGTCTTCAATGTCTCTGGATCCTTATAGTCTGAGGTGCTACTTTTACTCTTACAATGAAAGACTATCAGTGAACATTTCTGGGATACCTACACTCCATGATAACTAATGAACAATGAAAGCAAGGTTCAATTCTTCACACTCACTAATTATGAAACAGTTCTTCTGATGTATCACTTCCATTTCTTTCAGCTACATAGAAGCATTCATTCCTCCTTTTCCTCAAACTGCTACGTAACAACCATTCTGACATCTGTAAATCCAGCCTCTGTTTTTTCTCTTTAGAGAATTAAGCTACAGTAACTAAGGTTCTTTTATTTCCTTATGCACATGCATTCATAGCAGTTTTGGAGTAGCTTTGACTTACTGCATGCTTAGTTACCTTTTGCTTTTCTGAGTATTCCACTCTAAACATGCTTTTTGCTTCCTGTCAGAGACCCAGTAAGCATGTTTTGGAGTCAACCGTTCAAAGATCAAAAAGTTGAGATGTCTTTCCTCAGCCAACATCAATGTTTAGCACATTGTGTGATGTCAGATTAGTTTTGCTTTTTAACTGCCCATGGGACAATTTTGTTACTGCTATTTATTCTGCATCTAAACTACAACAGAACTTGATTTTGAGAGTTAATTCCCTCTCAGTACAATTTTTTCAAGCCATTCGCTTGTTCACTTGCTTCAGAACAGGCATACAGGATCAGACCAAACGCACATCTAGCTCTTCTTCTAACAGTGGCCAAGAATGAGAGCACAGGAAAGAGATGAGGAATAGGACAAGCCTACAACAGTACTTTTGCAGTGTAGTTTCACATTGATTTGAGATTCAAAAACATCTTAAGCCAGGATGAATACAAAATCATCTTTGTGTTCTTTACAAACAACACCTGAAAAGTAGAACAACTGCTTGTTTGCTGATCAGGCTCTTTACAGTACAACTATTGTAGTCCTTGTTGATATCACATTCAAGACTTCCTTGTATCCCTGTATCTTCAGAAAATCTCTTACCTGTGATTAAGGCAGAATGGTATTTAATAGTTTGCAGGGACTGCCTTCACACATTCTACTCCTTTCCTTCTTTTCCCATTTTAGAACAGTCAGACTTTCTACATCAAAGGTGTTTTATCTGAGGGTTTCACTCATTATTCTTTCCCCATATATTTTACTCTAACACCAAATTACCTTGTATCTTTAATCTTTCTCCCAGCAGCATCATTCCCATGTCACCAAAAGCCTACAGCAACATTTTGGGCACTGATCAAGACCAGCAATGTGTAACAAGGAAAGAGCTTTAACTGTGTGCTGGTTTTGGCTGGGATAGAGTTAATTTTCTTCACAGTAGCTAGTATGGGGCTAAATTTTGGACTCGTGCTGCAAACAGTGTTGATAACACAGGGATGTTCTAGTAATTGCTAAGCAGGGCTTACACAGAGACAAGGCCTTCTCTGCTTTTCACACCACCCCACCAGAGAGGAGGCTGGGGGTGCACAAGAATTTGGGAGAGGACACAGCTGGGACAGCTGACCCCAACTGACCCAAGGAATGTTCCATACCATATGACGTCATATGCAGCATATAAAGCTGGGAGAAGAAGAAGGAAGAGGGGGGAGGATGTTCAGAGTGACGGCGTTTGTCTTCCCAAGTAACCGTTACACATGATGGAGTCCTACTTTCCTGGAGACGCCTGAACACCTGCCTGCTGATGGGAAGTAGTGAATGAATTCCTTGTTTTGCTTTACCTATTAAACTGTCTTTATCTCAACCCATGAGTTTTCTCACTTTCACTCTTCTAATTTTCTCCCTCATCCCACTGGAAGGAGGGAGTGAGCGGGTTTATGGTGCTTTGTTGCTTGCTGGGGTTAAGCCACAACAAACTGCTTAGCAGAAGAAAAATACTGGCAGCTCTTAAATAAAAAACAAAAAATTTTAAAAATTTAAAAGAGTTAGCATAGTGCACAAGAGAAGAAAGCCAGCACCGCATTTCATTTTCTTAACTCAGTTCTGAGTGAAAAGTGACTAACTAGCACTATTATATACCATCCAGTTATAGCATACAAAATCTTTTAAAAGAAAAAACCTTCCTTGTGTTTTTGAAACAAAGTCAAGTAAGTTAATGCACTTTCACATTGTCAGATGATGGATTAAATTAACTTGTACTGCCTAATCGCACCATGACTACAGTGAATATCTAAATGTTCTCAATTCCAATGTTGATGCAAAATTGTTAATACAATCATTTCTAAAGGTTAATACAAACCAAATTAACATTCTGTTGGGCTCATTACTGTAGACAGAAGAGATTTTTATGCTTTTGTACAATGCGACTATGTCCTACTCTTAGCATCTATCATAATACACATTATTACTCCTTCTCAGCTTCCACTTATTTAAATTCCTTATCATAATACCATCACCCCTAAACAAACAGGTCTCTCTAGCTCTCCTCACAGCCCAGAAAACTTCAACTTCTGATCCTTGGCTAGCTTCTGTTGTGTTCCTGTTTTTGTCTGATCTCCCGCTGAGCCAAAGGAGGTATTACAACATTGGAACAGCCTCCCCAGGGAGGTGGTGGACTCACCATCCCTGGAGGTGTGCAAAAAACGCTTAGATGTGGTGCTTTGAGATATGGTTTAGTGGGTTTAGCAGGCATGGTGGTGTTGGATAGAAGGCTGGACTTGATGATCTTTGAGGTCTCTTCCAACCATAATGATTCTATGATATGTAGTATTATGCTAAAAGAGAAAAACACAGTGAGTATGCAAGACTCCAGGCCTCTGTCACCACTATCAGATTCATTTAGTGTTCATTTCTCACCCAAAACAAAAATTAGACTCAGGATAAGGATGACTTTGTATTGAAATCATCAGTAGGGTAGGTTGGTGGGGACAAAAATAAAAATGTCAGTAACATTTTGGAGGAATATGCAAACAGGTGATGTTATCTGCTAGATTGACATTCCAGATGGATATTCAACTATCTTGCCATTTGTATGACACAGATTTGGGCTGCTTAATGTTCTGTCATGTTTGCAGAGGTTTACAAGGATGCACTTCACTGAATTAAAATATAAAAATCACTCAAAAGAGTAATTGATATAAATGGGCGCTAGGCATGTCTGACAGTTCTGAAAATCCCTCTGGCTTTCAAACATGAAAATGATCAGACCAGAAAACACTCGGGTTGTAGCATTAAGTTAGAGATATTCCCCCCCCCCCCCCCGATTAACCTTGAAATCTCACAGAATTCCTAATTTCCATACAAGTTTCTCTTTTTATCTTAATGTTTCCGTTCTCCACCTTTTCTTGTCACTTTCTATAGGTTTTTTTTTTTCTCCCATCTTACTGATTAGGCAATCTGCTTTTTCTGTGAC
>NW_009602006.1:0-8879 GCF_000690535.1 Cariama cristata | reverse complement strand
AAGAGAATCATAGTAAATTAGCTAACCTGGAAGACCCAGTATCATTATTAGCCACCCAACAAGTCAACTTCCAAGTAATGAAATCAAACTCAAAGCAGAACATCTGACAGATATTTTTGGACATGAAAAAAATAGGTACCATGAGCAGTTCTTGCAGTAAGAAAGACAAGCCATTATAAAATAACAACTCCATACTAACATAACTTGGTAAACAGGGCAAGAGAGGAAGAGAAAGCAGGTCATTTCCCCCTCAAGGTAAGACACACAACATGGTAGGAAGATTAGTCAGTCCATTTGGCAAGGACAATGACTCACACTGGAACACAACATTGGGTGAGGCAGAATTATACAACTTAAGTATTCAGAGACCTTGAAAGGACCTGAAGAGGAAGGCAAGCGATCTTCTCCAGTGATGCCTCTTGACACTTAAGCGGGAAAAGACAGGCATATACTAAAGGAAAAAGGCACCTCTGATTACACAGGCTGACCAGCAGAGAGAGCTGCATGAACTGGAAAGCCTGCATCTCAAACAGGGCACTAGTCAACACAGGCTATCTGGAATAGCAGTAGGGGAAGCATTTAATGAATAAGATAAGAATATTAGGTATGTATATGTGCTACACACACAAATTGACAGACCACAAGAAAACTGCACCCACATAGATTCATTCAATTCTCACATACAAATGGTAGGCATCTTGCTAACATGTGAGAAGAATGCAGATAGTTCTGAAAAGCTGGAGTTCTCAAAAAGTTCTTACATAAAGTGGCATTCTCGAAATCATCAACACAATTTACAGTGCTGAAATAAGCCAGCTGTTGGCAGAGCTGTGGAAGTATAGAAGGTGAGTGTCACCATTACTGCAACTTCAAACAAAATATTTTGAACGTGTGTGGGATCAATGTATAATTTATGAAGTCCAAAGGAACTTTACCTTATAATCTCTGTCTTTCAGGATGTGTTCCTGATTGTCTTCTACATGCTAGCTTTTCAGTACATAAACAGATCAATTTAACCATTTAAACCTCATGAAAAAGCAGAGAAACTTTTAAATAAATAGAAGCAAGTATACTTAAATATAAGGATTTTATCACTAAAAGAAATGTATATGTTAGCTTTGGATATCCATGATTTCCATCTCAAATTACAGAACTATCCAGAACAGCAGCAGCCAAGAGGTCACATTAGTCAGATCAACACAAATAAAATTACAAATGGCAGCAAGATCCATACTAGCCTGTTTTTCTCCCAGTTTAAAGAGTTTAATAAAGCTACACATTTCTTTGAGAGATACCTATTTTATAAACATGCCACAGAAATAACAAGCCAGTAACCAAGTGCATTTACTTAAAAATGTACCTGCAAGAGACAGCTATGTTTTGAGGTGAACAAGCAGCTCAACTAATTTTGAATGCCTACAAAGACAGCCACATTCCTATTGTATCACCACCAAAACATAAGATTACTCTAATTATTTAACTATTAACTAACTCTAGTATCAAATTCACCAAAAAAAAAAAAGTTTCAAATATGAAGGTTAATGCAGCCTAATTTCTCCTTGGAGGAAAGTGGTTTCACACTAGCTTAAACCTGTGAAAATCTGGAATGCTGAAGTCCCACTTCCACCTGGTATTCCTAGGTGCTCCCTTAAGTCAGCGCTTGTTTTGTGACAACATTCAGTAAACCAGTTTCGGTCAGGACTATTTCAAAGTTTTCAGCAGATCAGTTCTCTGCATTTTTCCACTTCACAGACACAGGATAGGTAGGACAGAAATGTATGGGCACACGCTCCAGTCTAACACTGACATAGACTGACATGGAACTGCATTCTCAATGAATGCACCACTGAAAATCAAAGTTTCTCTAAATCTACAGGAAAACCAGCAGAGTTAAGAAAAAGCTGGTTCATGGCTGGAAACTTACATTCTCTTAGAAAGAAACTCAAGGAAAATACGAAAATAAAATATTTCATACAGGAAAAAGGCCATAAGCATACATTTTTCACAGCAAGACACTTCAAGTAACCAAAAATATCTGTACAGCTTCAGCAGGTTTTTGCAAAGATTTTTACTTAGTATCCCATTATGTCCACTTGAAGAAACAAGTGAAATACATACTTCAGAGAGGTGGTCTTTTCACCAGGACAGGACGTGGGATGGTTACATCAGCCAGCAAGTACTCTCAATTTCACAATAAAATTAAATAATTTCAGAGAAGAATCATTTTAGTGAGGAAGAGATGTTCCTAGTGGTAAAATGTTCGGAGATTACAAGATTTTCTTCCCTTTTCAACTACAACAAAGTATCTGTCTATCTCTGTAATCTGGTCTGCCAGTAAGTACAAGCAAGGACTATAACCTGCTTCACACTGTCCATTCTCTGCCCTCCTGCCCCTAGCCCTCTGTTAACTTCAGGTTCAAGTCAAGCACAAATTGATATGGGAGTTTTCCCATACCTCTCTGCAACACTGAATTCACATTGCAAAAAAGATCTGGAACGTGGAAGCTTGTTAAACTTATACCAAGAACTTAAAGGGTTAAATAATAAACAGCAGGACCTGCTACACAAAAATGTTCAGGAATTAACAGGTCTGGTGGGTGCTAAATGTACTGGTGGTTCCCCCCAAAAGGCTGTATCTTCTGTTCTATCCAGATGAACAACCCTTTAACTACCTCAGCAATAACTCAGAAATCAACCTTAATTAAAAAATACACTCTTGCTACATAAAACCTGTTTAGATTTATTCAGCTACTAGCTGAGTCACATATTACTCAAATGTTTTTGTTTATGATGTCCACGTAGACCTTGAAATGAACATGGAGAGGCATTCAAATTAATTTTGTGGATTTCATAAGGCTTTGATTGAAAGCCCAAGCACTGAAACAATACTTGAATCCTGACAGTAAAGAAATTAGAAATCAAAATCAACAAGCTGCAGCTCAGTCAGGTTAAGGAGTCTAACATGTTTGATTGTTGACTTGCTTTTTGCATATTAATCTAATGCATTTTTCGAGTCCCAAAAGAGTTGGGTACTTTAAACTAGGCAAACGTCAGAAGTTAGGTTTCTAGTGATAATATTGAATCTTTTGAATAGAGTTGTTTCATTATTTTTAAATATACAGGCACAAAAAAATATGATCCGGATGCAGAGCCTCTTCAAAGGCACTTGAAATTTGTCTGCTTCAAGGGCTGTAATCATATATGCAGTTATAGTTGTTCTTTTGTTCTTAACATTTTATGGACCTTATTTTATACTGAATGCAATCAAATAACAGAGTCAGTGCTTTGGTGTGTCTCTAAACCAGTATTTCTTCGAATTCCTTCAACTACTATAATAATACTGTGTACCTAGGTGGAAGGATTTTCTCAGCTCACTCCTTATCACTGCAGCAGCAGTACTAGAAATAAAACAAATTCAAATACAATCCCACTAGTCTTCTCCATCTATGTTACTCAACTCCAGTTAACTCAGTTCTCCTTTGGCTCAATCAACAGAGGATCCTTGCAGCACTGAAAACCCCACCTTGTGCAGCCCTTCGGGAACAGCTGCAGCAGCATGGCCTTACCTGTCTGCTAGGCCTCTGACAGGGAAGAAAGCGTCAGTATTCAAAACTTTGAACTCTTTCTCTTGTTTTATCACTCTCTCTTCCCAGTGCTTTCTGCTCAAGGACCTCATTCCTCTTGTTTATCAGGCTTGTTTTTAGGAAGTGTAAATAACAGTGACACTGAGCTTCCACATACCTTCTCACCCCAGCCTTGCCAAACCTCTTCCCCGTAACACTGTCTATCTCACCTTATAAGTAATTCTACTCTACAAGCAAACAAAACCAGCAAATACTTGTGCTGATGTTCTCCTTTATACTCTGCTTTTATGTGTTTGTGAGTAACTGACATATTGGACAGGAAACTTCTGTCACATCATTAATACAGAAGGTACAGCTAGACAGTCAAAGGCTTCATATGCCAGTGCCCAGATCCTGGTGAATGAACAACATGCTCATTGAAACAAGTGTATTTTCCACTACAGACAAAACAGTTGAAATGTCATTCCATCTTTTTCCTTCTACAAATCCACTGTCTTCCTAGAGCTGCACTTACTCTCAAATCTGTCCTTTCTGTATTGCCTTTGCTCAGCTGCTGAGGACCCCCTTTACTCGTCCTTCAATTCACCAGCTTTTCCAATGTGGTTACATGATTCAGACAAGTGACTAAATATTTCTCCCTTTACTACACAAATGCAAATATATTGCCTATACTGGGCCTGCAAAGCCTCAAAATACTTCTCAAGCTGAGCCTCCAGTCCAGCAGTACTACAATCATGCCAGCAGCTAAATCCCCTTCAACTTTTTCCTCCAGTTTTATGTTTTCTCCTTCACTTTTACACATCATAATCCTCTCCCTGCCCTCAGACAAGGAAAAAAAGGAGGGAAAAAAGGGGTGGGGCGGGAAGATCTGCCCCTCTTCTGTTCTTTCCACTTCAATCTATGCCCTGCTCTACTCTCTATTCCATAAAAGTTCCCCACTTTAAATTCCTTTTCCTTTGTCTATTTTGAGCATTCTCCATTTCCCATTTCCTCCCTCCTTTCCTAGCAGCAGGACTCCTCAAAGGAACTCATTCTGCCTCTTCGAGAGGTTTGGGTTTTTTTTCCTTTCTGTAGAAGACAAAAAAGCCAGCTCTCCCTAGTACTTCATTTCCTTATCACTCAAGAGCATACAAGCTGCTTTTGGAGTCGATAATCTGCAGCGTCTTCTTGTGTAACGGCTGTCAAGTCAGTAACTAGAAATAATCAATTAAAAGTAGAAATTACTGATCATTCTATTTCTGTGACCACTGAACTTTACAAGAGAGGATTATCTGCAAACAGATTGCACTCAGAGACTGACTCCTAATGGGGAAACAAGTTAACTTAGAAATGTATATAAACCCTACAAATATATATAAAAAACATATCTAGAAAAATTTTCTAGAAAGCTCATTTTTATGCTATCATTAAGGGTAATGTTGCCAAATTTTTCGTGCTCCTGTGCTGCAAATGACTTCATTTCTACCAAACCGTGATCAAGTTTAGATTACAGTGTTACTTTCATTAGTTCCAGCACTATCGGTGACCTAAAAATCACAGAAGTTTTTTTTATCTTCTACTTTTTGTGTGAAAGAAACAGACAATTGCAGATGTCAATTGATCTGTTATTGTTATTGAGTCTAGATATCATGCATTTATTCCAAATAAATAGTGTAATTATCACAGTAGTCTTGACAGCAAACACAATGTTCTTTACTCAACCAGCATTTCCAGGTTACAAGGGTAAAAACGAAAAGACAGGTAAATTAACAAAATGATACTCTCACATACGGTCTGTGTAATCCATGGCTGACCTACCATTTCTTTCAACACTTGTACACACCATTTAACATTTTAAGTACAGCTGTAATCATATAATGAGATTTACTAAAGCCAGACTTTGTGTCAACTAGTCCAACAGTAGTATTTTCATGATCTACTTGCTAAACATCAAGAATACTTTCCAAACATTTTGAAACTAGCAGAAACAGCAGCATTAGTAATAACACATTTGCAATGCTCTAATTGCATTGTGAAAGCATGTGAAATTTTCTATTCATGACCTAGACTAACTCCCATGTTCCATAAGAGACATGTTATAATTTGAGTGATAGATATATCTACGCATGCAATAATACCCTACTAAAGATAGCCTCTCACAGAGACATCAGAATTGTGTAACATTTTACTGTAACCACTGCATGAACAATTATGTATTTATTAGTATAAAATTGTCTCAGTAAATTAAACAGTTCTAGTCTGACGTAGCAGTTCACTACCCACTATTAGTACTGTGATCTGATACTTCAATTATGCCTTCAAAAGGACCTCACCCATTGCGCAGATAAAGGGAAATGAAAGTATGTAGGAATAAACAGAAAAGGAGAGATCAAAAATTATGATTGCAAAACTAATCCTGTACACCATTCGTGACAGTAAAACAGAGATGTGATAAAACAAAAAAGGTTTGTTAAACTGCTACTTTATTCCACCACGTGGTCTAAAGGTAAGAACCACAATCTGAAATATGTATTTCTGCTCATTCCGTCATTAAGAAACTAAAAAGCTATTGGTGAAAATTAAGTAAGGAATGTGTGCATGCACACGGATTTGATACAGGGCTTCTCCATTCTCAACAGCTATAACCCCTGGAATAATTAAACATGTACATTAACAGTTGAGGCTAAAAAGACCCATACAAGGACTTGCATCGTCTGCATCTGCAGTACAGCATCACTTACCTACCCACACTTTCTTGCACCTTTTTACTCATCTCTGTCATCTGTTCCCCCCTCCAATTCATAATACATTTTGACTTCCTCCCATTATCCCTGTATTTCAGACTAAACATCAGTTCTTGATCAGTTTACTGCCAAGCCACCTAGCAGTCTCTTTTCCTTCCAGTCAAATATTGATTCTTTTCATTCACCACACTTCAAAATAAATTCTAACCACAATACTATACCCTTGCCCATTGAGGCTAACAGAACTAATGTTTTTCACAAGCAATTTGTTTCTTCTACTAACAAATCAAAATCAATTTCCTCTTCAAAACCAGCAACACTTGTCCTCCAGTTGAAAATCAATTTTCCAGCCTCCCAGACAATTTTAATATAGTTTAGCCCAGCTTGCAAATACAACTAAATTTGGCACACAGTTTCTGATCTTAGTATTTCTTTTAAGTAATGTGCTTTTTGGTTATTTTATTTTCTTCCCATTTTCTCATCCAAAGGCACTCAAAACTTGACTGGGGAGTTTGCTCTAGCATATCTGAGGATGACAATGGATCCAGAAAGACAAAAGGCTGTTTCATCAATGTAAACTGAAAGACTAAATACTTGGCTGGATCTAGGCCCTGAAGTTTAGGTCCAAGTAGGTCAGATCTTGATTACTGTAAAGATCAGAAAATGATCTTAAAGCCTACTTGACTCTGAGAACAGTAGCACAGCTAACAGCTCTTCTATTAATGGGGCCGGAGGAAGGAATGAGAAAGGAACAAAGCCACAACAGGAGAGAGATGTGACTGAACATGACAGAGAAGTTCTGAAAAAGAAGAGTAAAAAGATGGTAAGAAGGTAAAGAACAGAGAGGCATCTGGAGGGATGAAGAGACAAAGCTGTTTATATACTTGCTCCCTCCTTACGTTAAACCATTTTATTTCCAGAATCTTACTGAGTTCCTCCTTCTGCCTGTAAATTCACCTCCTGTTTCACTACTGTGAGGAAGGAAAGCAACAATATTTTTACTGTTTCAAGAAAAGAAATAAATTCCTTTTTTTACAGCACAGGAAACATAACCATTCAGAAGCAGTAAGGGTATATTATGCTCTCCTCAGTGTCTTTGACTGAGACTGTCTTTTTTTATTTGAATGTTCAAAATAGTTATCTTGTGTCTGGTGCAATATCATCCATACCAGAAAGTCCACTTTTAGAATTTTAACAAACTTTTTTATTTTTCTACCATTTGCTCTGTGAGCTTACCAAATGAGTTTACAAGTCCATTTAATTCTGTTGCTGCATCTTGTATGTTTTTGCCAGGGAGGTTTTTACATTGTTCTTGTCCCCTTAGTCTCTCTTTATTCTCCTTAATGTGTTATCACAGGGGATGATTTCCCATCTTATTTCCCTGACAACAAAAAGATGTCCATCAGTTTTGTCTGCTTTGTTTCTTTCTCTAAAGGCTCAATAACTTTAGTTATGTCAAGATGAGAAAGATACTGCACCAAACAATAGTTATGTATTCTAAATTCATTGCAATGGATTACAACAAATTAACTATTAGATAAGAATTTATACTTGCTTTTGAATCACAAATAAGCAAAGATAGTTTCAACTAATAACACCACATAAGTAATACATGCATGCTTACTGCTTCTGAGCAGATATATTTCTCAAACAGAGGAAAACAGTTAAGACAAAGATATTTTGCTTAGTAATTTGGAATTTCTTAACATCTCTTCTTTTCTCTTTTGAACTAACCTTGAATAATCAAGAAAACAGCCTAAAATTTTACCCCTTCTTAATTTGACAATAGAGGCAGCAACATGACATTTAAAAAGCAGTATGAAAAACGAAATGGAAACAGAAGGCAAGTGTTCTAACATTATATATATAATTAGCTTCTCAAGCACAAGAGTAAATCTCAGTAAGAAATAAAAGAATTTAAGGGATAAATAATATCAATAGTACAAGCTCTTATTAAACAAATTTAGGTACCATTAAATGATGCAAAAAATGGCATACTGATTCATCATACATTTACATTCCTCAAGGGAAGAGGTTGACATTCCATGATTAACTTTATTAGCAAGCAAAAAGATTACAGAGCAACCATTAAGAAAGGCAAATACTAAAACTAACTTGACTTGTGAACTTGTACTCAAGAATCCAGCTTGATAAAAGAGCCAAATCCCACCAGCATATCCTTGTAACGATGTCAAGATGAGAAAGATACTGCACCAAACAATAGATAAGTATTCTAAAGTCATTGTAATGGATTACAACAAATTAACTATTAGATGAGAATTTGTATTTATAATCTCTAGAAGATATTCCAGCAAAACAAAATGCATTGGTCTCAACTGCTTGAAGTTTAACTACCTGACAAAACCAAAAGGCTGTAATACTCCAAAAGTTCCAGTTGGCTTAACAGTCCATGAATGTTACAGAACCAAAGCGAAGTTAAAAAATAAACAAACAAACTCCTCCAAACAAACAAAACCAAAACCCCCAAACAAATATAAATATATGAATTGTGCTTATAAACTATGTATAATTAAGTATTCAGCAATCTGAGTGCAAGACAGATTGAGTTATT
>NW_009602005.1:114829-125498 GCF_000690535.1 Cariama cristata | reverse complement strand
TTTAATTCATATTAAATAAATATTTAATATGAATATTAAATAAAAGAGCTTGGGATGAAAAGAAGGGTCCAGTGTCCACTTCTAAAAAGAAATGAGTCTCAGGTCAGGTCTCACCACTTCCCTAACTTCACTTCCAGTAACATCATTCATGGTTTCATGTACAAATGAAAAGTGGAAAAGGAACCTGAAATATTACTCTTGATATTGACTTAAACCTGCCTGCCAAAAGGACATTAATTCAGTTATTTCTCAGTCACACTGTTTTCCACTAAGTTATCACTATCATTTCTATTATATTGTTATTGTATGTACTATGCATTATTTTGTTCTTCAGATGATGCATGTCTTCTGAATATGGAATCAGAGATTCCGTATCTTCCAAGGTCAAAATACACTGATATCTGAATTTGCTTTTGCTAATTTGGCATAGCCCAGTACATAGAATAGCAGATGATGATTCTTCTCACCACCCAGACAGAATACTTTCATTCAAACAGTCCAAATATAATTCTGTGATTATCTAATTTTTTTCAGTTAAACAGCAATGCAGTCACATATTCTACTATCTAGCAACATCATTAAAACAAAAAGCATTTTTTAAAGCATCATTTTCATTCTCTTGTCAGTGTTCAAGTAATATTATCAAAACCTTTTTTAATGAATTCCTGAATGATACACACACACAATTGGTAATAACATCACTGCAGGTCCTGTTCGAGCAAGGCCTCGCTAAATTGTTCTACATAAATGGAAAAATTACAAGAGAGATGTTATTTAATTAGGCTGCAACTACTCAGAGATAACTTCTGCAGTGCAGGTCACCATTCCTTCCACATTTTTTCCTGAGTTTCTCCACTTCTAATTCCCAGTCTACTTCTTCAGAACCCTTCTGTTGCTTTAAAAGGCTGAGAAAAGGGGGTTGTCTACTCTACTGTAAGAGTAACCAGAAACACCAATAGTTTTCCACCTTCTTTATGGGAGTCCTTTACCTTAACTAATTTAAACTTCTGCTTTATCAAGGGAATGGACTACTATAGTCTCACTGGCCCCATGCCATCT
This sequence comes from Cariama cristata, assembly GCF_000690535.1. Taxonomy (NCBI): domain Eukaryota; kingdom Metazoa; phylum Chordata; class Aves; order Cariamiformes; family Cariamidae; genus Cariama; species Cariama cristata. The sequence continues at coordinate 124,439 of NW_009602005.1, read as the reverse complement.
CTAACAGACCTGATAGATATGCAGAGCATTCAGATGTGAAGAGAGAGAGATTATGTAACTTGTCAGAGATGTGCAGAAAAACCGAAAGATTGGTAAAGCTCCACTGGCCTGTCTCTCCTTCACTGATGGTTTTTCTGTATCCTTAGAACAACCTAGGCAGAAAACTTGAGGGATCTGTGACCAGTAAAGAAGCCATTACATTTTACTTTTCTGCCTCTCCAAACTAAGCCTTCAAACACATACACAGTCTTTTCTTTATTTTCTCCTTTGGAAGAATACTCTAAGAGATTAACATACTATTCCTCTGATTCACAAAAATTTCCCACAAGAGTTCTACGGTCTGTGATTCCTGTAATTTAACTCTCACAAATTCACCTGCACTGAGCAATAAGCCACCAACCTGAATAAAACTGAAACTGTAATAATATGACTTATGCTTTTACCTGCAGGACTGCATCAAGCCAGAGAGACTTTGAAAAAATCCAGCATCCTTTTTCTCCTTCAGGTAGTCTAGCATTTTCTAGAGGGTATACATTTTTTTTTGGGAAAAAAAAAAAATCTATATTAAAATTCTATGAATTAACAACTTCCTGAATTACCATTCGAAATGCAAATCACTGGCAAACCAAAAATACCATGATATTTCTTCACTGTTCAGCTTAAAATTAAATGCACTAAAATAACAACACAACAGAACACTAAAACTCTCAAAATTACGTGCCTCCTTTATGCAACCAAGACTTACAGGAGTTAGAAAAGCATTACCTGTTGAACTATGGTATTCCCACCATTTAGAATAGCAATACCAAGTTTTAGTGTTTCAACAACCATGGGTCCTGTATGACCTGTCAAAACAAGGGTAGAGTCATTAAAACTTGCAATTATAAACTATTCAATCAGAAAGCAGTCTGGAGATTTTATCTACTATAGTTGTAACTGATTATTTATTTTGCCTCATTATATACCATGTACAAGTTCGTATATGATATACATTTCATAGGTATAATGATGTAATATACTATATAAATGTACAGCATTATACCTTTGATATCATGTATACTTTAATAATTCACAGAACATTACCTTTGCTTGCACTAATCATCTGAAGAACCATCTCAGCAGCTCCACGATCATGTAAGCGAGCTTGCTGATAGAGAGTTCTCTGTTTTTCCATTTCTTTCTCCTGGGTTTGGGAACAAAAATGAGAACAGAATACAGACTGGAACTGATTCAAGAAAAATAGGAAGATGAGAAATCTGAAATTCTTGAACACCATCTGCCTCCGTAATCCATGGGTTGTTTGATTCCAAAACTTCAGAACACACTGTCTTTCTTTTATATGAATAGCCTAGTAAACCAGCTCAATACACAGTGTTATCCTTGCATTTATTCTGGTGGACATATTTAACACACATGCACATTAGGTGACGAGAAAAAAAATGTTATTTAAACTCTCACCTCAAATGTCTTTTCTTTTTCTTCTTCTTCCTCCTCTTCTTCTTCCTGACAACTCTATTTATGTTAGAAACAGAAATCACAAGATTTTGCTTGTTATGAAAAATAATGCCTATTTTTACTATAGTATTTCTACAAAAACAACCAAAGAAATTTTTTCAAGCAAAAAAAAGCATTAAGAAGATTTAAAATCCCTGTAATCATAAATATTTGTGCTCATTCATACTAAGAAGCTGATATTCCCTAATGTATGAGTACTTCAGGGTATTCATCCAACTACATAAACACTCTGTAACTGTAGGCTATGTGGTCCTATGTCATATCTCTATTTATATCCATAATATTTATCTTCACAAACTCTCCTCACATGTGTCAGCTGTAATCAATATATTGCAAAAACTGTCAACTTATTTTTGACAGACTTCAAATATTAACTCCAAAATAATTACCCAAAGAATAAAGATAACTAAGTTATCTTTCATTCATTCATGAGCAGTTAAGACTGCTCATGAGTTAATTCTGTACAAAACAAAGTGCCAAGTGACATCAACAGGATTGCACCTACTGGAATTTTACAGTATTATTTTAATGTAGGAAATTTCTCATCATATATATATAAATCTGAACGGCATTTGCTTCATTGAGAATACAGAAAATATTACTATCAAGCAGTCTACGTAAGAAACAGAAGGAAAAGGTTTAAAAAGTATCTAACATTAATGGGAAGTACCTGAGTGGAGTGAGGGATGGAGCTTACAATGATATTTACCTTTGCCATCATGGCGGAATAAGCAATATATAAAGGATCATCTTCTAGTCTGCTATAAAGAGCAAAAAATATTTACAATTATTTTACAATATAGTAATAAAAATACATCATATTCCTACTAATATTTAAATGCCATTTTTATTAAACAGTATTTTATTAAAGTAGATATACATCTACTTGAAATACTATTACACTTGAAAATCGTATTATAAATATATTTTCTTATCTCAAACCAAGTCTCTAACTTTTTAATTAAACAATTTAGAGGTATATTTGGACCTCCAACTTAGTCATGTTGGATAAGTAACGATCACTGGCTGTTGCAGGTGCAGAAAAGTATTATGGAGATACAAGTTAGAATATTTTTAACTGTCAGATGGCAAGATTATGTTAGTCATACAGAAAAACTATATGAAGCACTGGAGTAGTCTACTCATACAAAATACATATTCTAAATCAACAGTCTAAATTCAAATCAGAAACTGGCACTGAAAGAGATTCATGCTAATCATCAATGAAACCTCTTCTGACATATTGAACAAAATGTAATGGATACCAACAACAAGAACACACATCTATTACCAGCAGAGACCAGGCGATGGTACTCTGAATGAACCAGCAGTTCCTGTAGACTTTATGTTTCTATGAGAATTCATGCTCAGTTATTTCTGTATTGGGTATTTACCGGGCTTTTAAAATGTCAAAAATAGTCAATATTTGTCTCAATATAAAGGTCATACTGAGTTTAAATACACAAAAACTCTAACGAAACTGAGAGGCAAAAAAAGTATTCACCATGCTCAACAATGAACTGCAGTTGTGTTAAATCACTTCTGTAATGTTACTAGAGATTAAATTACTGTGTGCTTTTACTGTACTTTTCAACACAGCTCTTTTTACCTTCTCTCTGTGAGAGCACTGTGGCTAAAATAGAGGATAATCTGATGAAGTGGATCAGGCTGTTTTTTCTCAGTCTCGTCCTCTTCCTCTTCCTCTTTTTTTGGAGGTGTCTGTCTCAAGATTTATATCAGAATATACAAATTAAGCTTCATGAATAAGAAACAAATGAGTAATTAAGCTTAGGAAAGGATTCAGTAATTTTATTCTGTCCAATTTGTATTAACTTCCAGTATTCATCTTATTCAGCAGCTTACAGCATAACCTGCAACAGTAATGTGCCTGTATGACTCAAAAGGAGTTAGAGTATCTGATTGTTATTCATATTTGATAGTAACATTAGAAGTTTTTCATTTGCAAAGTATTGAGAATGAGACAGTGAAAATCTTAGGGAAGCCTTATTCAGCAGAAATTACATGTTTCCAGTGGACCAGAATTGAAAGAAAGTTCCAGCTCAATTATTTAGCAAGAGAATTATTGGTAAATTAAACTATTTTTAATAATATCATCAGATACATTCTAATTAGACTACTGTTTGCTACAATACTTTCAATATATCATTTCTAGGTAACCTTGATTCAACAAATCTAAGCACTGCTCTTATTGTCAACTTCAAACATTTTTTGGCAGTTTGAAATATAACTTAGCCAGCACTGGCAAAAGACCAGCGTATCACCTTTATCTTGTGTTATCACCTCTTTGTAGGGTTTGTAATTATTGTAGAATTATTGTAATTATAGCAATAATTGTTAACTACAGAAGTTCAGTTTACCTCTCTAGTAAATCTGAGAGAACTGTGATCACTGTTTTGATCAATGGTCTCATTCCTTCCTTTAGAAAGGAGCAACAAAATCAAACAATGCCTGTGAACATATAATTGTCCAGAGTATGGGAAGAATGTAGTAGCTGTAATTTTGAAAAATCATACAATCTTGTATACCAATGGACCTTTAAAAAGCATAACATGACTGCTTTTGTTAACACTGAAGCATCTCCTGATACACCTTCATGTGATCCATGAAGATACAGATTCATTTTCATGTTTAGATACTACAGAGATAGGCCCCTTGGAAGTATTTTGGACAAACTAACTACAGAGAGGGAAGAGAAAAAGCAGTAGGCTTTCTGAATCAATATTCAGTAACAAAATGCTGAAGTGTACCAGTCACTTCTATCAAGTACACATGTAAACTAATTTTTTGCTGAATATGGCTGCATGTATTTACTTTTCCTTATGATGTATCAACAAGAAAACAGCAAAATTAATTTGTATCAAAGCTGAAAATGTTAAAATTAAATATTATGCATCAACAAAAATTTTTAAAAAGGGAAAAGGATCAATTGTGTCAAGCTTTAAAAAACCAGTAAATAAAATATAGGAACATAGGAATTACCATAATGACAAAAACAGTCTGAAAATTCATCTAATCCATTTCTCTTCCCAAGAATGAGTATCACATAGTTTGTCTGAAGGCATAAAACACCTTAATGCACTTCAGTGTGCATCACAGGACGAATGTCTTTTTGACCACAGCAGAAAACGACCTTATGCCCCGAAGCATAAGGATTAATATTTTATAAGTTTATGCATACGCATACAGTACAGAAAAATTAAATATAGGTTATAATAGATAAATAAAATATACACTAAAGTGGGCACTGAAAAATATGCCCAATTATGTCAGTACTTACAGCCAAATCCTGAACTAGTTTCTCCTCAAATGAATATTCCTCTGTTTCTATCCAATAGTTCTGATAGCCATGGAGGAAGAGGTTAATAGAACGGTGCCTGGGGGGGGTTGTGAAAGTGAGATCAAGAGGGGTAACGGAACATAGTATAACAGCTCAGGTGGTTAATGATTAGTAAGGATACGTATTTGTACAATTCTGATCTTCTGATTGGTCAGTGAAACAAAATGCAAAACATAACTAACATTCAGTGACAAATTTGTGTGTACTTTTGAACATTCTTACTATTTTTTTATACACGTATGTATACATTACTTTATGTTTTGAAGGCTTTGGGAGTGATAATATATGTTATACGTAAAATTGCATGACTGGAACCTTAACGCAAACATGGGAAAAATACACACTTGAACAGACTGAGAATGAGTGGGTGGGATTTACACCTACGAGATGTAAATCTAGTTTACTGAGACAGCAGAAGTTGGCCATCAACACCAAAACAATTATCAAGTGCTTTCCAGCATGTTATCTGCAGACAGACATTGCCTTCTTCCCCATAAAGAAGCCTAACCTCAGGTTTTCTTTCCGTTCCAAATCAGGGCAGTATTAATGCATCCTCAAAGGAGCTGGATTAGAAAAACACAAAACCTGCTCTAGAAAATGACCAATTTTAGAAAACTCTTAGGCATATTAATTACTACTATACAGTATTCATTTATTTAACTTTCCACAGAAAATACAGTTCATGGCAATAAGACTACACATAATAATGGCCAAACCATTCCATCTTTACATTATATTTGGGGGAAAATTTTGTTTTGAGGTGCACTACATGAGGTTACAAAGGTTGTTCCACAAAGCCTTTGTATTTCATTTATCCTGCACCACTAACAAAAGCTATATAATTTAGCTGTATATACTATGACTTGTTTAAATACACTGTACACATGAATTATTATTTTATAATGGAATAGCTATTGGGCCAACCTTCTAGGCTCTCCTGCTGACACTGGTGCCATTTTATTATCAAATTTCAAAAACTGACCAATCAGAATTCCCTCTGAAAATTGTACAAATGCATGTTTTATGATAACATCAAATCATGGCTGGGAAGGAGTAAGTGTGTGCATAAGCAAGAGGCTCTCCACAAGTTACATTACCGTTAACTTGAGTATAAGCCTGTCATACTGAGTTTTTTCATGTACTTTTTCCAGCCAAACACGTTGAAAGGTGCTCAGGAAGAAATTGCTAATTTTGTGTCTGAAGAAAAGCATATAGGTTTTCATTGAAGAAAAGCACAAGTTAAATTCAATAAAGTAGTCAGAAAGAATGTATTTGTAAACTGTGTATGAAGAATTGCCATGTACAACTTCGCTGTATCAATGTGCATATACAGATGACAGACAATAAGACAAATTCTTTTACAAATTAATTTCCTTAAAACATGAAACATAAATACACACATCTCAGAGAAAACATTTATCATGTAAGACACTTTTTCAAAGCCATGTACATTCATTAAACACAGAACAGGAAGAATTAGTATTTCCTAGCTTAACTGATACATTTTCCCTTGAAAAACAAATACATTTTAAAATACAACTATTTCTTTTGTATCTCCATGCATTTCTCAGAAATGAGAATACTTGGAATATTTACAGTAGAAGTTAAAGTAATTTTTCTATGATTTAACAAACACTTACACATCAATAGACATTTCAATTTCTGAAATATCTTAATGGAATTCCTAAAAACTGATACATAAAGGAATGTCTTTTGAAGAAAATTAGATTAAAATATAAGATTAATATTAAATTATATGGAAAGAAAATTTTCAAAAGAAAGAGCTCATTATTCACTGAAGATATTTATCTTTTCTAGGATAACTGAAAGGGTACCACCACGATGTTTGCTTACGGCCCTTTAAATGAATTGATTCTAGCATAAAATTTAGTTCTAACACTCCCAATATAAAGCTGCAACTAAAATGAGGAAATATACAAGATAAGGAGAGCTGCATTTCAAACTCTGGTTCAAAGGGGTTTACATAACTCCTAGAATTAATCATACTCCACTTGAAATAACTTCCCTAGGGTTCAGCGATGTCTTAGCACAACACTCAATTTAAATGATGGAGATAGTTATAGGCGCATAACAGTGTGATAGCCTTATTTTCCTGTCAGAATCCTATGATTTATCTAGAAAAAATATGTGTCTATAAAGTAGTGAATTTTAAACCTTTGTTCCACACCTGTCAATCGAGCAATATACCTAGAGGTCCCTGCTCATTGCAGGAGGGTTGGACTAGAAGACATTTAAAGGTCCCTTCCAACCCAAACCATTCTATGATTTTATGTTTCTAAGTCCCAAGTGTTTTTCCACTCTTGCCAGTTTTGAAGTGCAGACACCACAATTAATTGGCTAACATAGTTTATTACAGTTCATTTTTAGAATCTACAAGATGAAATAATGGGACAGATTTGCCTCACGTTCATGTCTAAATTAGGAGTAAACTCCACCACAAAATCTACCCTAAAGTTTGAGAAGAACCAACCTCAATCTTTTTAACACAAGAAAGTTTTAATGAAAATTACAGATAATGTAAATGTTCTACTTCAATGAGTTTTACTCCATATTTACTTGAAAATGAAAATACAGATGCATAACCCATTTTGCCCCTTGGCAAGTGTTCCATCAACCTCAAAAATAAGAAATAAAACTGGTTTTTTTTTAAAGGCAAAAATTAGAGGAACCATTTTTATCATTTGGGTGCTCATATATTCCAAACATTTCAAGAATTTATAAATCCTAAATATGGTTGTAAAAAAATAATGTTCACAAAAATTTTGTACTAAAATGGGTGCTCTTCATACCACTTCCTCTTGTTTTTCCAAACACAATTCTTGAAGATGAAATGACTAGCCAGTTTGTTCTTATGTTGTACTTAAACATTCTCATTTCTCTGGTTCTTTAAAGATTGCCTGGTGGTAGTTTGACAACTTAGAGAAGTTATTATAGTCTAGAACTACTACTTTTTGTAAAGGAAGGATGTGTGCTTTTTACAGTATAACTGGCTTTTTATTTGTTCTGTGCAAACTTAATATTCTTCTAATATGTTAGTGACACAGCTACAGACCTTTAGCCAACATCAAACATGTAGATTTGCTTTAATAAAGGCATTTAAAAATGCAATGCAACTCTTCTGTTAAATATTCTGCAAACAATCTTTCAACAAAAATATTAAACATGAAAGGTGAAAGAGTGCAGAAGGTGAGAAGCAAACTTAATTAAAGATGTGCTTAGGCTGTATCTGAATAAAAAGCAGATTTGTTGAGAAGGAACAGGGTAAAGGAAATGACCTCAATGCCGCATGGTCTTAATACTCTGTTTAAAGCAGTAGATGGATCCAGGCACAGGATGGACTTTATCTCGGACTTTGTGGTATCTACATTCAACTGGAGTAAGAAGTAGAGCAATACACAAGTCCGAAATATCATTCTGCACTGCTCTGCCCCAATAGCCGCTTTAATGCATTTAACATCCTGATGTAGTAGAAAAGATTGTCTTGGACAAGCTAAAGAGCATGAAATGTTCATGCAGTAGGAGAGGAATAGCCACATAAACTTGAAAAAAGAGAAAAGAATACAAACACAGGAGAATAAAGAGCAAAAAGAGCAACCAACCAAAGGCAAAAAAGGGACAGAAACAGCAGCATCTTAACAATTTTCACAGATAATTTGAGGAACTATGCAGAATAACAGCTGACAAAAACGAAGCATTTTGGTTTTGAAGCAATGTAGCTCCTATGGTCTTTTCCCCCTCTGGTTATTTGTCATGAGAGAAGTGTTTTGCTACTGTGAGGAATTAGTTGATAACTAACCAACTCTTCTGTTTCTTAAAATTACATACGCCTAACAATCAAGAAACTTGTAGGTATACACACAAGCAATATTTGCACTCAGAAATGTAAACAAAAGTTCCAAAAAAATAAACCTTTAAGCCATTTACCTTGGCAGATTGTATAATGGTGCCATTCTGAAACATGCAACAACAGCCCTTTTGCGTTGTTTTGACAGGAGTTTGTGCCAAACAGCTTTCTTTGATCTCAGTGGTTGTTCAACCTGTAGGAAGATATCTCCTAGTACATACAATGGAAACTCTTCAACTTTTATTCAAAATTTTCTTTTTAGCTAGCAGTTAATGTAGTTAGCAAATTAGAAAATGTTACAAATGCTCTGCATCATCTGAAAAAAATGTTCTTTTGGGGGTTTATTTTGGGTTTTTTTGTTTTTAAATTAATAAGAAAAAAATACTAGGGGCTTTATATATAACACCTTTCAGTTTATACAGAAAAGCTCAAGATGCCAGAGAATGTCGTTTGTGTGACTCCTTGGTAAAACTCCAAAATGGTTATTTTGTCTGTTTCCAGTTATGCATATTCAATTGTTCATGTGAACGAATTTCTCTGCTATATCACTTGTCAATGAAATGGATTAACTTTATGTGGGAAGACTACAAATGCTTTTTGTATTTACATTGTATCATTTGAATGAACAGGCAACTGAATCAAAAGTTGCTACAGCATCCTCAGGTGCAGAAATCAGAGACAGGCTACAGCTAGTATATTAAAAGTGCGTGCACAGGCAAAAATCTCTTCCTAAAATTACAGAGTTTTCAGCTACTGAATGGTGATGATTTATATATTATACTTTTTGCAACTGTTCACAAAGTTTTGCAGAGGCAAATACATCCTGAGTTTTCCCTGAAGCTCAATTGAGGCGCTTCAACAGATTACATTAA